>NC_092732.1:29292537-29365037 GCF_047496885.1 Scyliorhinus torazame | reverse complement strand
AGAATCTCGCCCCCAAATACTCAGTCGAGGCCTCACCGACGAGTTTTAATTGGCCTCTCGTGCGCGTGCAAGATGCACAGACTTGGTCCCTCCCACGGCACAGGGCGTTTTGAAATGAATCGCACGTTGCCAAGAAACAGAGAGAATAGCTGTTCGGGTCGGCCATTCAGCCCTTCGAGCACGATCATGGCTGATCCTCTATCGCACGCTCTTCCCATAATCCTCCACATCATTAGAGTGAGAAATCTATTTCCCTCGGTGACTTGGCCTCCACAGCTTCCTGAGGCAAAGAATCCCACAGGCTCATCACACTCGAGTGAAGACCTTTCTCCCTTATCGCAATCCAAATGGGGCCCAGGACGCTGAGGCTATGACCACCCTTGGTTCTGGCCGTTAGCCCCCCTCCCAAATGAAGATCCTCTGGAGGAACTCACAAAGGCCCCTTTGACAGGGGCAGCACCGGTGACGCAGTGGGTTAGCACGGCTGCCTCACGGCGCCGAGGTCCCAGGTTCGATCCCGGCTCTGGGTCACCGTCCTTGTGGAGTTTGCACATTCTCCCAGTGTCTGCGTGGGTTTCGCTCCCCACAACCCAAAGATGTGGCAGGATTAGGTGGATTGGCCAAAATTGCCCCTTAATTGGAAAAAATGAATTGGGTGCCTCTGAATTTATTTTTTTATTTTTATTTTTTAAAAAAGGCTACTTCAACAGCACCTTCCCAACCCGCACCTCAAAGGACGAGGGGGCAGCAGACACATGGGGAACACCTCCCCCCCCCCCCCTTGCAAATTCCCCCTCCGAGCCGCTCGCCATCCCGACTCGGGAATATATCGGCCGCTCCTTCACTGTCGCCGGGTCGGAATCCCGGAACTCCCTCCCTAACAGCACTGTGGGTGTACCTACACCACACGGGACTGCAGCGGGTTCAAGATGGCGGCGCACCCCCCACCAGCTCGAGGGGCCATTAGAGATGGGCAATAAATGCTGGGCCCGCGTCCCACGAACAGAAGAGAAAAGTGCTGTAACGCAGCCAATTGTAACCCTGCAAGTTCCCTTAGAGAGCTTCGATACACACGCTCAGATAATCGTGGCGTTCGCTGACAGGTAGAGGTTGAGAGCGCATCGAGAAGTATCTCTGTCCAAAATGGCCGACTTCTTCTCCCAAGACTGTAGCCACCTCCCCCCTGGTGTTCCGGATTCCCCGCCCAGCGGGAACAATCTGGTATCTGTTTGTTATTTACATCACAGAAGGAGGCCATTCGATCCACCGTGTCTGACCCGCTCCCAAAAGAGCATCCTAGCTAGTTCCATTCCCCAGCCCCATCTCCGTAGCCCTCTAATTTCACCAAAATTCGCCGGATCTCGAATAACGACGAGTCCGAATACAGGAGGGAGACAGAGAACCTCGTGGAGTGGTGTAGCGACAACAATCTCTCCCTCAATGCCAGCAAAACTAAAGAGCTGGTCATTGACTTCAGGAAGCAAAGTACTGTACACACCCCTGTCAGCATCAACGGGGCCGAGGTGGAGATGGTTAGCAGTTTCAAATTCCTAGGGGTGCACATCTCCAAAAATCTGTCCTGGTCCACCCACGTCGACGCTACCACCAAGAAAGCACAACAGCGCCTATACTTCCTCAGGAAACTAAAGGAAATTCGGCATGTCCACATTGACTCTTCCCAACTTTTACAGATGCACCATAGAAAGCATCCTATCGGGCTGCATCACAGCCTGGTATGGCAACTGCTCGGCCCAGGACCGCAAGAAACTTCAGAGAGTCGTGAACACCGCCCAGTCCACCACACGAACCCGCCTCCCATCCATTGACTCCGTCTACGCCTCCCGCTGCCTGGGGAAAGCGGGCAGCATAATCAAAGACCCCCTCCCACCCGGCTTACTCACTCTTCCAACTTCTTCCATCGGGCGGGAGATACAGAAGTCTGAGAACATGCACGAACAGACTCAAAAACAGCTTCTTCCCCACTGTCACCAGACTCCTAAACGACCCTCTTATGGACTGACCTCATTAACACTACACCCTGTATGCTTCACCCGATGCCGGTGCTTATGTAGTTACATTGTATATGTTGTGTTGCCCTATTATGTATTTTCTTTTATTCCCTTTTCTTCCCATGTACTTAATGATCTGTTGAGCTGCTCGCAGAAAAATACTTTTCACTGTCCCTCGGTACACGTGTCAATAAACAAATCCAATCCAAATATATATCCAACTCTCTTTTGAGAGCTACGGAATCCAGCCCCAACACCCTCCCAGGCAGCGCATCCCAAACCCCAACAACTCTCCAAACAAAGACGTTTCTCATCATCTCACTCCGAGCTCTCTCACAAGCCATCTTGAAATTGTGACTCCCCTAGTCACTGACGTACCAACTACTGGGAGCACAATATCCTTCTTTACCCTGTCAAAATTGTTCAGAATTTTAAACACCTCAATAAGGTCGCCTTCAAGCCCAATTTCACCAGTCTTTCCTGGTATCTAAAATTCCTCATTCCTGGTATCATCCTGGTAAATCTCCCCTGAACTCTCACCGTATTTCCTCAAATACGGTGCCCAGAATTAAGGGGCGATTTTAGCGCGGCCAATCCACCTACCCTGCACATCTTTGGGTTGTGGGTGCGAAACCCACGCAGACACGGGGAGAATGTGCAAACTCCACACGGACAGTGACCCAGAGCCGGGATCGAACCTGGGACCTTGGTGCGGTGAGGCAACAGTGCTAACCACTTGCGCCACCGTGCGGCCCTGCTATAAGCCTTTAAGAGGTGACTTAATTGAGGCACACAAGATGATCAGAGGATTGGATAGGGTGGACAGTGAGAGCCTTTTTCCTCGGATGGTGATTTCTAGCACGAGGGGACATAGCTTTAAATTGAGGGGAGATAGATATAGGACAGATGTCAGAGGTAGGTTCTTTACTCAGAGAGTAGTAAGGGCGTGGAATGCCCTGCCTGCAACAGTAGTGGGCTCGCCAAATCTAAGGGCATTCAAATGGTCATTGGATAGACATATGGACGATAAGGGAATAGTGGAGATGGGCTTTAGAGTGGTTTCACAGGTCGGCGCAACATCGAGGGCCGAAGGGCCTGTACTGTGCGGTAATGTTCTATGATGCTCTTAACAACTGTTTCAACTTGTCTGGACACTTTCAGAGAATTTTTTTTTTTTTTTTTTTTTTTAATTTAGTGCACCCAATTCATTTTTCCAATTAAGGGGCAATTTAGCGCGGCCAATCCACCTAGCCTGCACATCTTTGGGTTGTGGGGGGGGGGGCGAAACCCACGCAGACACGGGGAGAATGTGCAAACCCCACACGGACAGTGACCCCAGAGCCGGGATCGAACCTGGGACCTCGGTGCCGCGAGACTGCAGTGCCAACCCACTGCTCCACCGTGCTGCCCCCTACCTTCAGAGAATGATGCACTTGAGCCCAGAGGTCCCTCTGCTCCTGGACTCCCCTCAAAAGTTGTACCCTCGAGCCTGCATTGTCTTACCGCGTTTCTTGGTCCAAAATGCATTGCCTCACATTTTCGCTGCATTGAAATACATCTGCCAGGCATCTACCCAGTTTGCCAACTTGTCAATGTCCCTCTGAAGTCGCTGACCGTCATCCTCACAATTCACTCTTCTCCTACCTTTGTATCATCTGCACATCTGGAGATTTCCCCCTCAACCCCCACTTCTAAATCATGTATAGAAATCAGGAAAAGCAAGGGTCCCAAAACTGGGCCCTGGGAACACCACTTTCAACTCAGTCTGAGAAATGCCCATCTACAGCTACACTCGGATTCCGATCTCTTCTGTAAAATAAATTCAGACTGCCCAATTCATTTTTTTCCAATTAAAGGGGCAATTTAGCGCGGCCAATCCACCTAACCCTGCACATCTTTGGGTTGTGGGGGGGGGGGGGGGGGGGGGGGGGGGGTGAAAGTCCCAAATATACAAGATGGCCTCCTCCTGTTGTGTCAGAGGTTCTGCATGGTTGACACTCGAGAAGAACCACCTTAATCAGGTTGTTTCGGGGGGGGGGGGGCGGGTGCAGAGCGGAGGGGGCCATATTCACAGGGGGGCGGGGTTAAGAGTCCACCATGTTGCTCTGTATGTGGAGGGGGGATGGTTGGTCTGGAATCACATGTAGGCCAGATCGGGGTAGGACAGCAGATTTCCCGTCCTGAAAGGGGACATTGGTTAAAGCCAATGCAGATTCCTCTAAGTCATCCAGGTGGTTTTTACGCCTTCTTTTCAACAGCAAACCACATTGGTGTGCGGGCGGCCAGACTGTGACCTTCCTGTTTCGAGTCGCTCACTCTAGCGGCGTAGGCGAATCGCGGCCCCCGAGGCGCACGCGAGATTCGGGCCAAAACGTTCGGACTTGTTCAGATTGTAGCAAAGCCGCGGAGACGGTGGCTGGCCACGCTCCAGTCCCTGGGATTCAGTTACTGTCTCCCGAATCCACGTGTTTTAGGAGGAACCAGTTGGGCAGCTTTCTAAGCCTCCTTTTTGTGCCTGTTGTCTCCCCTCAGGCAGTCAGCAGCTTCACTCACTGACTTTGAGTAGCTATTAACAGTTTCTCGATATGTTTAAGAAACTCTTTACTCTTTTTTTTTTAAGCAATATTTGTGAGTTAAAAGTCACTTTGTCCATGTGCTGACTCTCCGACAGCGCTCCCTCAGTACTGACCCTCCCACAGTGCGGCGCTCCCTCAGTACTGACCCTCCCACAGTGCGGCGCTCCCTCAGTACTGACCCTCCCACAGTGCGGCGCTCCCTCAGTACTGACCCTCCCACAGTGCGGCGCTCCCTCAGTACTGACCCTCCCACAGTGCGGCGCTCCCTCAGTACTGACCCTCCCACAGTGCGGCGCTCCCTCAGTACTGACCCTCCCACAGTGCGGCGCTCCCTCAGTACTGACCCTCCGACAGTGCGGCGCTCCCTCAGTACTGACCCGTCCGACAGTGCGGCACTCCCTCAGTACTGACCCTCCCACAGTGCGGCACTCCCTCAGTACTGACCCTCCGACAGTGCGGCGCTCCCTCAGCACTGACCCTCCCACAGTGCGGAGCTCCCTCAGCACTGACCCACCCACAGTGCGGAGCTCCCTCAGTACTGACCCACCCACAGTGCGGCGCTCCCTCAGTACTGACCCTCCCACAGTGCGGCGCTCCCTCAGTACTGACCCTCCGACAGTGCGGCGCTCCCTCAGTACTGACCCTCCGACTGTGCGGCACTCCCTCAGTACTGACCCTCCGACAGTGCGGCACTCCCTCAGTACTGACCCTCCGACTGTGCGGCGCTCCCTCAGCACTGACCCTCCCACAGTGCGGCACTCCCTCAGTACTGACCCTCCAACAGTGCGGCACTCCCTCAGTACTGACCCTCCGACTGTGCGGCACTCCCTCAGTACTGACCCTCCGACAGTGCGGCACTCCCTCAGTACTGACCCTCCGACTGTGCGGCGCTCCATCAGCACTGACCCTCCAACAGTGCGGCGCTCCCTCAGTGCTGACCCTCCGACAGTGCGGCGCTCCCTCAGTACTGACCCTCCGACAGTGCGGCGCTCCCTCAGCACTGACCCTCCGACAGTGCGGCGCTCCCTCAGTACTGACCCTCCGACAGTGCGGCGCTCCCTCAGCACTGACCCTCCCACAGTGCGGCGCTCCCTCAGTGCTGACTCTCCGACAGTGCGGCGCTCCCTCAGCACTGACCCTCCGACAGTGCGGCGCTCCCTCAGCACTGACCCTCCGACAGTGCGGCGCTCCCTCAGTACTGACCCTCCCACAGTGCGGCGCTCCCTCAGTACTGACCTTCCCACAGTGCGGCGCTCCCTCAGTACTGACCCTCCCACAGTGCGGCGCTCCCTCAGTCCTGACCCTCCCACAGTGCGGCGCTCTCTCAGTACTGACCCTCCCACAGTGCGGCGCTCCCTCAGCACTGACCCTCCGACAGTGCGGCGCTCCCTCAGTACTGACCCTCCGACAGTGCGGTGCTCCCTCAGTACTGACCCTCCCACGGTGCGGCGCTCCCTCAGTACTGACCCTCCCACAGTGCGGCGCTCCCTCAGTACTGACCCTCCGACAGTGCAGTGCTCCCTCAGTACTGACCCTCCCACGGTGCGGCGCTCCCTCAGTACTGACCCTCCCACAGTGCGGCGCTCCCTCAGCACTGACCCTCCGACAGTGCGGCACTCCCTCAGCACTGACCCTCCGACAGTGCGACACTCCCTCAGCACTGACCCTCCGACAGTGCGACACTCCCTCAGCACTGACCCTCCGACAGTGCGGCACTCCCTCAGCACTGACCCTCCCACAGTGCGGCACTCCCTCAGTACTGACTCTCCGACAGTGCGGCGCTCCCTCAGTACTGACCCTCCGACAGTGCGGCGCTCCCTCAGTACTGACCCTCTGACAGTGCGGCGCTCCCTCAGCACTGACCCTCCGACAGTGCGACACTCCCTCAGCACTGACCCTCGGACAGTGCGGCGCTCCCTCAGTACTGACCCTCCGACAGTGCGACACTCCCTCAGCACTGACCCTTGGACAGTGCGGCGCTCCCTCAGTACTGACCCTCTGACAGTGCGACACTCCCTCAGCACTGACCCTCCCACAGTGCGGCGCTCCCTCAGTACTGACCCTCCGACAGTGCGACACTCCCTCAGCACTGACCCTCGGACAGTGCGGCGCTCCCTCAGTACTGACCCTCTGACAGTGCGGCTCTCCCTCAGCACTGACCCTCCCACAGTGCGGCGCTCCCTCAGCACTGACCCTCCGACAGTGCGACACTCCCTCAGTACTGACCCTCCCACAGTGCGGCGCTCCCTCAGTATTGACCCTCCGACAGTGCGACACTCCCTCAGCACTGACCCTCCGACAGTGCGACACTCCCTCAGCACTGACCCTCCGACAGTGCGGCGCTCCCTCAGTACTGACCCTCCCACAGTGCGGAGCTCCCTCAGCACTGACCCTCCGACAGTGTGACACTCCCTCAGCACTGACCCTCCCACAGTGCGGAGCTCCCTCAGTCCTGACCCTCCCACCGTGCGGCACTCCCTCAGTCCTGACCCTCCGACAGTGCGGTGCTCCCTCAGCACTGACCCTCCGACAGTGCGACACTCCCTCAGTACTGACCCTCCGACAGTGCGACACTCCCTCAGCACTGACCCTCCGACAGTGCGACACTCCCTCAGCACTGACCCTCCCACAGTGCGGCGCTCCCTCAGCACTGACCCTCCGACAGTGCGACACTCCCTCAGCACTGACCCTCCGACAGTGTGACACTCCCTCAGCACTGACCCTCCCACAGTGCGGAGCTCCCTCAGTCCTGACCCTCCCACCGTGCGGCACTCCCTCAGTACTGACCCTCCGACAGTGCGGTGCTCCCTCAGTACTGTCCCTCCGACAGTGCGGCGCTCCCTCAGTACTGACCCTCCGACAGTGCGGCACTCCCTCAGTACTGACCCTCCGACATTGTGGCGTTCCCTCAGTACTGACTCTCCGACAGTGCGGCACTCCCTCAGTACTGACCCTCCGACAGTGCGGCACTCCCTCAGTACTGACCCTCCGACAGTGCGGCACTCCCTCAGTACTGACCCTCCGACAGTGCGGCACTCCCTCAGTACTGACCCTCCGACAGTGCTGCGCTCCCTCAGTATTGACCCTCCCACAGTGCTGCACTCCCTCAGTACTGACCCTCCGACAGTGTGGCACTCCCTCAGTACTGACCCTCTGACAGTGAGGCGCTCCCTCAGCACTGACCTTCCGACAGTGCGGCGCTCCCTCAGCACTGACCCTCCCACAGTGCGGCGCTCCCTCAATACTGACCCTCTGACAGTGCGGCGCTCCCTCAGTACTGACCCTCCCACAGTGCGGTACTCCCTCAGTACTGACCCTCCCACAGTGCGGTACTCCCTCAGTACTGACCCTCCGACAGTGCGGCGCTCCCTCAGCACTGGCTCTCCGACAGTGCGGTACTCCCTCAGTACTGACCCTCCCACAGTGCGGTACTCCCTCAGTACTGACCCTCCGACAGTGCGGCGCTCCCTCAGCACTGACCCTCCCACAGTGCGGTACTCCCTCAGTACTGACCCTCCCACAGTGCGGTACTCCCTCAGTGCTGACCCTCCCACAGTGCGACGCTCCCTCAGCACTGACCCTCTGATAGTGCGGCGCTCCCTCAGTACTGACTCTCCCACAGTGCGGCGCTCCCTCAGTACTGACACTCCCACAGTGCGGCGGTCCCTCAGTACTGACCCTCCGACAGTGCGGCGCTCCCTCAGTACTGACCCTCCGGCACTCCCTCAGTGCTGACCCTCCGACAGTGCGGCGCTCCCTCAGTACTGACCCTCCGACAGTGCTGCACTCCCTCAGTACTGACCCCCCCAAAGTGCAGCGCTCCCTCAGTACTGACCCTCCAACAGTGCGGCACTCCCTCAGTACTGACCCTCCGACACTGTGGCGCTCCCTCAGTACTGACCCTCCGACAGTGCGGCGCTCCCTCAGTACTGACCCTCTGACAGTGCGGCACTCCCTCAGTACTGACCCTCCGACAGTGCGGCACTCCCTCAGTACTGACCCTCCGACAGTGCGGCACTCCCTCAGTACTGACCCTCCCACAGTGCGGCACTCCCTCAGTACTGACCCTCCGACAGTGCGGCACTCCCTCAGTACTGACCCTCCAACAGTGCTGCACTCCCTCAGTACTGACCCTCCCACAGTGCTGCGCTCCCTCAGTACTGACCCTCCCACAGTGCGGCACTCCCTCAGTACTGACCCTCCGACAGTGCTGCGCTCCCTCAGTACTGACCCTCCGACAGTGTGGCACTCCCTCAGTACTGACCCTCTGACAGTGTGGCGCTCCCTCAGCACTGACCTTCCGACAGTGCGGCGCTCCCTCAGCACTGACCCTCCCACAGTGCGGCGCTCCCTCAATACTGACCCTCTGACAGTGCGGCGCTCCCTCAGTACTGACCCTCCCACAGTGCGGCGCTCCCTCAGTACTGACACTCCGACAGTGCGGCGCTCCCTCAGTACTGACACTCCGACAGTGCGGCGCTCCCTCAGTACTGACCCTCCGACAGTGCTGCACTCCCTCAGTACTGACCCTCCCACAGTGCGGCGCTCCCTCAGTACTGACCCTCCGACAGTGCGGCGCTCCCTCAGTACTGACCCTCCGACACTGTGGCGCTCCCTCAGTACTGACCCTCTGACAGTGCGACACTCCCTCAGTACTGACCCTCCCACAGTGCGGCGCTCCCTCAGTACTGACCCTCCGACAGTGCGGCGCTCCCTCAGCACTGACCCTCCGACAGTGCGACACTCCCTCAGCACTGACCCTCGGACAGTGCGGCGCTCCCTCAGTACTGACCCTCCGACAGTGCGACACTCCCTCAGCACTGACCCTTGGACAGTGCGGCGCTCCCTCAGTACTGACCCTCTGACAGTGCGACACTCCCTCAGCACTGACCCTCCCACAGTGCGGCGCTCCCTCAGTACTGACCCTCCGACAGTGCGACACTCCCTCAGCACTGACCCTCGGACAGTGCGGCGCTCCCTCAGTACTGACCCTCCGACAGTGCGGCACTCCCTCAGTACTGACCCTCCGACTGTGCGGCGCTCCCTCAGCACTGACCCTCCCACAGTGCGGCACTCCCTCAGTACTGACCCTCCAACAGTGCGGCACTCCCTCAGTACTGACCCTCCGACTGTGCGGCACTCCCTCAGTACTGACCCTCCGACAGTGCGGCACTCCCTCAGTACTGACCCTCCGACTGTGCGGCGCTCCATCAGCACTGACCCTCCAACAGTGCGGCGCTCCCTCAGTGCTGACCCTCCGACAGTGCGGCGCTCCCTCAGTACTGACCCTCCGACAGTGCGGCGCTCCCTCAGCACTGACCCTCCGACAGTGCGGCGCTCCCTCAGTACTGACCCTCCGACAGTGCGGCGCTCCCTCAGCACTGACCCTCCCACAGTGCGGCGCTCCCTCAGTGCTGACTCTCCGACAGTGCGGCGCTCCCTCAGCACTGACCCTCCGACAGTGCGGCGCTCCCTCAGCACTGACCCTCCGACAGTGCGGCGCTCCCTCAGTACTGACCCTCCCACAGTGCGGCGCTCCCTCAGTACTGACCTTCCCACAGTGCGGCGCTCCCTCAGTACTGACCCTCCCACAGTGCGGCGCTCCCTCAGTCCTGACCCTCCCACAGTGCGGCGCTCTCTCAGTACTGACCCTCCCACAGTGCGGCGCTCCCTCAGCACTGACCCTCCGACAGTGCGGCGCTCCCTCAGTACTGACCCTCCGACAGTGCGGTGCTCCCTCAGTACTGACCCTCCCACGGTGCGGCGCTCCCTCAGTACTGACCCTCCCACAGTGCGGCGCTCCCTCAGTACTGACCCTCCGACAGTGCAGTGCTCCCTCAGTACTGACCCTCCCACGGTGCGGCGCTCCCTCAGTACTGACCCTCCCACAGTGCGGCGCTCCCTCAGCACTGACCCTCCGACAGTGCGGCACTCCCTCAGCACTGACCCTCCGACAGTGCGACACTCCCTCAGCACTGACCCTCCGACAGTGCGACACTCCCTCAGCACTGACCCTCCGACAGTGCGGCACTCCCTCAGCACTGACCCTCCCACAGTGCGGCACTCCCTCAGTACTGACTCTCCGACAGTGCGGCGCTCCCTCAGTACTGACCCTCCGACAGTGCGGCGCTCCCTCAGTACTGACCCTCTGACAGTGCGGCGCTCCCTCAGCACTGACCCTCCGACAGTGCGACACTCCCTCAGCACTGACCCTCGGACAGTGCGGCGCTCCCTCAGTACTGACCCTCCGACAGTGCGACACTCCCTCAGCACTGACCCTTGGACAGTGCGGCGCTCCCTCAGTACTGACCCTCTGACAGTGCGACACTCCCTCAGCACTGACCCTCCCACAGTGCGGCGCTCCCTCAGTACTGACCCTCCGACAGTGCGACACTCCCTCAGCACTGACCCTCGGACAGTGCGGCGCTCCCTCAGTACTGACCCTCTGACAGTGCGGCTCTCCCTCAGCACTGACCCTCCCACAGTGCGGCGCTCCCTCAGCACTGACCCTCCGACAGTGCGACACTCCCTCAGTACTGACCCTCCCACAGTGCGGCGCTCCCTCAGTATTGACCCTCCGACAGTGCGACACTCCCTCAGCACTGACCCTCCGACAGTGCGACACTCCCTCAGCACTGACCCTCCGACAGTGCGGCGCTCCCTCAGTACTGACCCTCCCACAGTGCGGAGCTCCCTCAGCACTGACCCTCCGACAGTGTGACACTCCCTCAGCACTGACCCTCCCACAGTGCGGAGCTCCCTCAGTCCTGACCCTCCCACCGTGCGGCACTCCCTCAGTCCTGACCCTCCGACAGTGCGGTGCTCCCTCAGCACTGACCCTCCGACAGTGCGACACTCCCTCAGTACTGACCCTCCGACAGTGCGACACTCCCTCAGCACTGACCCTCCGACAGTGCGACACTCCCTCAGCACTGACCCTCCCACAGTGCGGCGCTCCCTCAGCACTGACCCTCCGACAGTGCGACACTCCCTCAGCACTGACCCTCCGACAGTGTGACACTCCCTCAGCACTGACCCTCCCACAGTGCGGAGCTCCCTCAGTCCTGACCCTCCCACCGTGCGGCACTCCCTCAGTACTGACCCTCCGACAGTGCGGTGCTCCCTCAGTACTGTCCCTCCGACAGTGCGGCGCTCCCTCAGTACTGACCCTCCGACAGTGCGGCACTCCCTCAGTACTGACCCTCCGACATTGTGGCGTTCCCTCAGTACTGACTCTCCGACAGTGCGGCACTCCCTCAGTACTGACCCTCCGACAGTGCGGCACTCCCTCAGTACTGACCCTCCGACAGTGCGGCACTCCCTCAGTACTGACCCTCCGACAGTGCGGCACTCCCTCAGTACTGACCCTCCGACAGTGCTGCGCTCCCTCAGTATTGACCCTCCCACAGTGCTGCACTCCCTCAGTACTGACCCTCCGACAGTGTGGCACTCCCTCAGTACTGACCCTCTGACAGTGAGGCGCTCCCTCAGCACTGACCTTCCGACAGTGCGGCGCTCCCTCAGCACTGACCCTCCCACAGTGCGGCGCTCCCTCAATACTGACCCTCTGACAGTGCGGCGCTCCCTCAGTACTGACCCTCCCACAGTGCGGTACTCCCTCAGTACTGACCCTCCCACAGTGCGGTACTCCCTCAGTACTGACCCTCCGACAGTGCGGCGCTCCCTCAGCACTGGCTCTCCGACAGTGCGGTACTCCCTCAGTACTGACCCTCCCACAGTGCGGTACTCCCTCAGTACTGACCCTCCGACAGTGCGGCGCTCCCTCAGCACTGACCCTCCCACAGTGCGGTACTCCCTCAGTACTGACCCTCCCACAGTGCGGTACTCCCTCAGTGCTGACCCTCCCACAGTGCGACGCTCCCTCAGCACTGACCCTCTGATAGTGCGGCGCTCCCTCAGTACTGACTCTCCCACAGTGCGGCGCTCCCTCAGTACTGACACTCCCACAGTGCGGCGGTCCCTCAGTACTGACCCTCCGACAGTGCGGCGCTCCCTCAGTACTGACCCTCCGGCACTCCCTCAGTGCTGACCCTCCGACAGTGCGGCGCTCCCTCAGTACTGACCCTCCGACAGTGCTGCACTCCCTCAGTACTGACCCCCCCAAAGTGCAGCGCTCCCTCAGTACTGACCCTCCAACAGTGCGGCACTCCCTCAGTACTGACCCTCCGACACTGTGGCGCTCCCTCAGTACTGACCCTCCGACAGTGCGGCGCTCCCTCAGTACTGACCCTCTGACAGTGCGGCACTCCCTCAGTACTGACCCTCCGACAGTGCGGCACTCCCTCAGTACTGACCCTCCGACAGTGCGGCACTCCCTCAGTACTGACCCTCCCACAGTGCGGCACTCCCTCAGTACTGACCCTCCGACAGTGCGGCACTCCCTCAGTACTGACCCTCCAACAGTGCTGCACTCCCTCAGTACTGACCCTCCCACAGTGCTGCGCTCCCTCAGTACTGACCCTCCCACAGTGCGGCACTCCCTCAGTACTGACCCTCCGACAGTGCTGCGCTCCCTCAGTACTGACCCTCCGACAGTGTGGCACTCCCTCAGTACTGACCCTCTGACAGTGTGGCGCTCCCTCAGCACTGACCTTCCGACAGTGCGGCGCTCCCTCAGCACTGACCCTCCCACAGTGCGGCGCTCCCTCAATACTGACCCTCTGACAGTGCGGCGCTCCCTCAGTACTGACCCTCCCACAGTGCGGCGCTCCCTCAGTACTGACACTCCGACAGTGCGGCGCTCCCTCAGTACTGACACTCCGACAGTGCGGCGCTCCCTCAGTACTGACCCTCCGACAGTGCTGCACTCCCTCAGTACTGACCCTCCCACAGTGCGGCGCTCCCTCAGTACTGACCCTCCGACAGTGCGGCGCTCCCTCAGTACTGACCCTCCGACACTGTGGCGCTCCCTCAGTACTGACCCTCTGACAGTGCGACACTCCCTCAGTACTGACCCTCCCACAGTGCGGCGCTCCCTCAGTACTGACCCTCCGACAGTGCGGCGCTCCCTCAGCACTGACCCTCCGACAGTGCGACACTCCCTCAGCACTGACCCTCGGACAGTGCGGCGCTCCCTCAGTACTGACCCTCCGACAGTGCGACACTCCCTCAGCACTGACCCTTGGACAGTGCGGCGCTCCCTCAGTACTGACCCTCTGACAGTGCGACACTCCCTCAGCACTGACCCTCCCACAGTGCGGCGCTCCCTCAGTACTGACCCTCCGACAGTGCGACACTCCCTCAGCACTGACCCTCGGACAGTGCGGCGCTCCCTCAGTACTGACCCTCTGACAGTGCGGCTCTCCCTCAGCACTGACCCTCCCACAGTGCGGCGCTCCCTCAGCACTGACCCTCCGACAGTGCGACACTCCCTCAGTACTGACCCTCCCACAGTGCGGCGCTCCCTCAGTATTGACCCTCCGACAGTGCGACACTCCCTCAGCACTGACCCTCCGACAGTGCGACACTCCCTCAGCACTGACCCTCCGACAGTGCGGCGCTCCCTCAGTACTGACCCTCCCACAGTGCGGAGCTCCCTCAGCACTGACCCTCCGACAGTGTGACACTCCCTCAGCACTGACCCTCCCACAGTGCGGAGCTCCCTCAGTCCTGACCCTCCCACCGTGCGGCACTCCCTCAGTACTGACCCTCCGACAGTGCGGTGCTCCCTCAGCACTGACCCTCCGACAGTGCGACACTCCCTCAGTACTGACCCTCCGACAGTGCGACACTCCCTCAGCACTGACCCTCCGACAGTGCGACACTCCCTCAGCACTGACCCTCCCACAGTGCGGCGCTCCCTCAGCACTGACCCTCCGACAGTGCGACACTCCCTCAGCACTGACCCTCCGACAGTGTGACACTCCCTCAGCACTGACCCTCCCACAGTGCGGAGCTCCCTCAGTCCTGACCCTCCCACCGTGCGGCACTCCCTCAGTACTGACCCTCCGACAGTGCGGTGCTCCCTCAGTACTGTCCCTCCGACAGTGCGGCGCTCCCTCAGTACTGACCCTCCGACAGTGCGGCACTCCCTCAGTACTGACCCTCCGACATTGTGGCGTTCCCTCAGTACTGACTCTCCGACAGTGCGGCACTCCCTCAGTACTGACCCTCCGACAGTGCGGCACTCCCTCAGTACTGACCCTCCGACAGTGCGGCACTCCCTCAGTACTGACCCTCCGACAGTGCTGCGCTCCCTCAGTATTGACCCTCCCAGAGTGCTGCACTCCCTCAGTACTGACCCTCCGACAGTGTGGCACTCCCTCAGTACTGACCCTCTGACAGTGCGGCACTCCCTCAGTACTGACCCTCCGACAGTGCTGCGCTCCCTCAGTATTGACCCTCCCACAGTGCTGCACTCCCTCAGTACTGACCCTCCGACAGTGTGGCACTCCCTCAGTACTGACCCTCTGACAGTGAGGCGCTCCCTCAGCACTGACCTTCCGACAGTGCGGCGCTCCCTCAGCACTGACCCTCCCACAGTGCGGTGCTCCCTCAGTACTGACCGTCCGACAGTGCAGCGCTCCCTCAATACTGACCCTCTGACAGTGCGGCGCTCCCTCAGTACTGACCCTCCCACAGTGCGGTACTCCCTCAGTACTGACCCTCCCACAGTGCGGTACTCCCTCAGTACTGACCCTCCGACAGTGCGGCGCTCCCTCAGCACTGGCTCTCCGACAGTGCGACGCTCCCTCAGCACTGACCCTCTGATAGTGCGGCGCTCCCTCAGTACTGACTCTCCCACAGTGCGGCGCTCCCTCAGCACTGACCCTCCCACAGTGCGGCGGTCCCTCAGTACTGACCCTCCGACAGTGCGGCGCTCCCTCAGTACTGACCCTCCGGCACTCCCTCAGTGCTGACCCTCCGACAGTGCGGCGCTCCCTCAGTACTGACCCTCCGACAGTGCTGCACTCCCTCAGTACTGACCCCCCCAAAGTGCAGCACTCCCTCAGTACTGACCCTCCAACAGTGCGGCACTCCCTCAGTACTGACCCTCCGACACTGTGGCGCTCCCTCAGTACTGACCCTCCGACAGTGCGGCGCTCCCTCAGTACTGACCCTCTGACAGTGCGGCACTCCCTCAGTACTGACCCTCCGACAGTGCGGCACTCCCTCAGTACTGACCCTCCGACAGTGCGGCACTCCCTCAGTACTGACCCTCCCACAGTGCGGCACTCCCTCAGTACTGACCCTCCGACAGTGCGGCACTCCCTCAGTACTGACCCTCCGACAGTGCTGCACTCCCTCAGTACTGACCCTCCCACAGTGCTGCGCTCCCTCAGTACTGACCCTCCCACAGTGCGGCACTCCCTCAGTACTGACCCTCCGACAGTGCTGCGCTCCCTCAGTACTGACCCTCCGACAGTGTGGCACTCCCTCAGTACTGACCCTCTGACAGTGTGGCGCTCCCTCAGCACTGACCTTCCGACAGTGCGGCGCTCCCTCAGCACTGACCCTCCCACAGTGCGGCGCTCCCTCAATACTGACCCTCTGACAGTGCGGCGCTCCCTCAGTACTGACCCTCCCACAGTGCGGCGCTCCCTCAGTACTGACACTCCGACAGTGCGGCGCTCCCTCAGTACTGACACTCCGACAGTGCGGCGCTCCCTCAGTACTGACCCTCCGACAGTGCTGCACTCCCTCAGTACTGACCCTCCCACAGTGCGGCGCTCCCTCAGTACTGACCCTCCGACAGTGCGGCGCTCCCTCAGTACTGACCCTCCGACACTGTGGCGCTCCCTCAGTACTGACCCTCTGACAGTGCGACACTCCCTCAGTACTGACCCTCCCACAGTGCGGCGCTCCCTCAGTACTGACCCTCCGACAGTGCGGCGCTCCCTCAGTACTGACCCTCCGACACTGTGGCGCTCCCTCAGTACTGACCCTCTGACAGTGCGACACTCCCTCAGTACTGACCCTCCCACAGTGCAGCGCTCCCTCAGTACTGACCCTCCGACAGTGCGGAGCTCGCTCAGTACTGACCCTCCGACAGTGCGGCGCTCCCTCAGTACTGACCCTGATAGTGCTGCACTCCCTCAGTACTGACCAGGAGCCTCTATTTTAACACACAAGTAAATTTAAGTTGTAATGTCAGCCGGATCTCAGACGAGTAAATTGAGTTGACATTCTCGAGTTGGGAAGAATGAACGGCCATCTCACGGAAACCTTCTGCAGGAGGGTTTGACTGGATACCCGAGAGATAAGGTTTGCAGGAGGAACAGGCTGGGTAAAAGGGGGGAGTTGTGGCAGACTTGGTCAGAGATAGTATCAGAGCTCTAGAACTAGATGCACTTCCTGAATTAGGATCTATATGGTTGGAGGTGACAAACAGTGAAGGGTGTGGCACGGCAGCACAGTGGTTAGCACTATTGCTTCACAGCGCCAGGGTCCCGGGTTCGATTCCCGGCTTCGATCACTGTCTGTGCGGAGTCTGCACGTCCTCCCCAGTGCCTGCGTGGGTTTCCTCCGGGTGCTCCGGTTTCCTCCCACAAGTCCCGAAAGACGTGCTTGTTGGGTGAATCGGACAGTCTGAATTCTCCCTCGGTGTACCCGAACAGGCGCCGGAATGTGGCGACGAGGGGATTTTCACAGCAACTTCTAATAATAATCTTTATTGTCACAAGTAGGCTTACAATAACACTGTTGAGCTGTATAGTGATAGATAACGAAAAGGGGCTGAACAGGCTGACAGCATTCCAGACAGAGAAGTCGCCAGGCCCAGATGGGATGTATCCTACATTGACGAGAGAGGTAAGGGAGCATATTGAGGAACCATGAACAGAAAACGTCCAGGCCTCTATGAACACTGGATTAGTCCCGGGGGGACTGGAGGGTTGCAAATGAGTCGCTCTTGTTGAAGAAATGGGCAAAGGGTTACCTTTCACAGTAACCTCATTGCAGTATTCATGTAAGCCAACTTGTGACAGTAACGATTATTAACTGACATGTCAGCTTGACATGTCTGTAGTTGGGGCAGCGCGGGAGCACAAGTGGCTAGCACTGCGGCTTCACAGCTCCAGGGTCCCAGGTTCGATTCCCCGCTGGGTCACTGTCTGTGCGGAGTCTGCACGTCCTCCCCGTGTGTGCGTGGGTTTCCTCCGGGTGCTCCGGTTTCCCCCCACAGTCCAAAGACGTGCGGGTTAGGTGGATTGGCCGCGCTAACAATTGTCCCTTAGTGTCCAAAGATGGGCAGGTTAGGTGGATTGGCCGTGCTAAATTGTCTCTTAGTGACCAAAGATGTGCAGGTTGGGTGGATTGGCCGTGCTAAATTGTCCCTTAGTGTCCAAAGATGTGCAGGTTAGGTGGATTGGCCGTGCTAAATTGTCCCTTAGTGTCCAAAGATGTGCAGGTTAGGTGGATTGGCCGTGCTAAATTGTCCCTTAGTGTCCAAAGATGTGCAGGTTAGGTGGGTTGGCCGTGCTAAATTGTCCCTTAGTGTCCAAAGATGTGCAGGTTAGGTGGATTGGCCGTGCAAAATTGTCCCTTAGTGTCCAAAGATGTGCAGGTTAGGTGGATTGGCCGTGCAAAATTGTCCCTTAGTGTCCAAAGATGTGCAGGTTAGGTGGATTGGCCGTGCTAAATTGTCCCTTAGTGTCCAAAGATGTGCGGGTTACGTGGATTGGCCGTGCTAAATTGTCCCTTAGTGTCCAAAGATGGGCAGGTTAGGTGGATTGGCCGTGCTAAATGTCCCTTAGTGTCCAAAGATGTGCAGGTTAGGTGGATCGGCCGTGCTAAATTGTCCAACAATGTTAAGGTTAGGTGGGGGTACGGGGATAGGGCGGGAGAGTGGGCCTGGGCTCTTTCGGAGGGTCGGTGCAGGCCAGATGGGCCGAATGGCCTCCTTCTGCACGTAGGAATTCTTGAGATGGCCTCGCCCCATCCCTCCTCCGTTCTGTGCCTGTCTCATTCTCGGACCTACCAACAGTGTGGGGTGGAGGGGGCAATACACTGACCGGACCCCTACGCACTGTCAACACCTCTCATCAAATCTCCCCTCCTCCTCCTCTTGAAGACACGTCCTCCAGGCTTCCCCCAGGAGGTGAAAGCCTCACTGCTTTCTGCCACAACGGAGGTTGCCGTGACTGAGCTCGAGCGACTTTGGAATCTAATCCGGGGTTCAGGGCCCATAAAGATTTGGAACAAAGTTCAAGACTGTACAGGCAGAGTGAGGGCTCTGCGCTCGGGATTTATTAATCAGGGATTCCTGTGGACACACCTTCCAACAATTAAACAACGTATTCCAAATCGGAGTGTGGGGGGGGGCTCTTGTGGGGTTGAAGGCCGGAAGGCTGACTGTGAGGATGGAGGGAGGGAGGGGTTTGGGGGGGGGAGGGGGGTCAGCTTACCCTGTCGTAACGTCGAGAATGAGCCAAGGCTGGCGGGACCACCACCGCTTGGGCAACCCCCCCATCCCAGCATCCCCCCCCCCCCCATCATCTCAAGTGACTGGGTCTCGCGGCAGGAGAGGCGTCAACAGTCACAGGTGCAGCGAGGCCTACAGAGCAAGGGGGGGGGGGAGGAATCAGAGGCTCAGAGAGTCCCTACAGTGCAGGAGGAGGCCCCCCCCCCACCGACCCCATAACCTGGAAGGAACGGTTTAGTAAGTTTGCAGACGACACAAAGGAATTGCGGATAGCGATGAGGACTGTCAGAGGATACAGCAAGATTTAGATCGTTTGGAGACTTGGGCGGAGAGATGGCAGATGGAGTTTAATCAGGACAAATGTGAGGTAATGCATTTTGGAATGTCTAATGCAGGTAGGGAATATACAGTGAATGGTAGAACCCTCAAGAGTATTAAAAGTCAAAGAGATCTAGGAGTACAGGTCCACAGGTCATTGAAAGGGGCAACACAGGTGGAGAAGGTAGTCAAGAAGGCATACGGCATGCTTGCCTTCATTGGCCAGGGCATTGAGTAGAAGAATTGGCAAGTCATGTTGCAGCTGTATAGAACCTTCGTTAGGCCACACTTGGAGTATAGTGTTCAATTCTGGTCACCACACTACCAGAAGGATGTGGAGGCTTTAGAGAGGGTGCAGAAGAGATTTACCAGGATGTTGCCTGGTATGGAGGGCATTAGCTATGAGGAGCGGTTGAATGAACTTGGTTTGTTCTCACTGGAACGACGGAGGTTGAGGGGCGACCTGATCGAGGTCTACAAAATTATGAGGGGCATAGACAGAGTGGATAGTCAGAGGCTTTTCCCCAGGGTAGAGGGGTCAATTACTAGGGGGCATAGGTTTAAGGTGAGAGGGGCAAGGTTTAGAGTAGATGTACGAGGCAAGTTTTTTTTTTTTTTTTTTTTTTTTTTTTTTTACACAGAGGGTCCCTTATTAAATGTCCCCTGTTTCGGTTCCGGGCCTACGTGCAGGATCTGTGAGAAGCCTGTCGGCCATTTTGTGGGTGTACAACTCTTTCTTCCCCTTCCACCATTTATCCTGTTCCTCTTTTTAGGTGTTATTGATATTTATTGAATCGGCTTCCTTACAAGCAATCTTATTCGTGGGGGCACGGTTGGCGGGCCCACCTTGCAACCCACCCACAGCAGGAGGAGGCCATTCGGCCCATCGAGTCTCTGAAAGGTTACCCTACCTCATCCCACTCCCCCCTCCGCCCTACCCCACCTAACCTGCACATCTTTTGGACACTGAAGGGGCAACTCACCCCAGGCCGGACTGGAATGCGAACCCGCGCTTTCAATTCCAGGTCACTATTAATTGAATTCTAATTCTACCAGCTGCCCCGGTGTGATTTACGGTCATCACAACCTGACTGCTTGTAAGGAAGCCGATTCAATAAATATCAATAACACCTAAAAAGAGGAACAGGATAAATGGTGGAAGGGGAAGAAAGAGTTGTACACCCACAAAATGGCCGACAGGCTTCTCACAGATCCTGCACGTAGGCCCGGAACCGAAACAGGGGACATTTCCATTGTTTACAGACACATCAAACACCAACACCTACATCACTACACAAGACAAACCCCTGACACCAACTGGGAAGAGGCAACTGAGAGAGACTTCCTTGTATCTTTAGAAAACTGTGTCAGACATTGCCGCCGCAGACAAGCCGATTGAATCCCGGGACACAACTCGCTCATTCACCAGTGGCTCTGGAGAGGTCACATTGAGAGCTACGGGCCCAGCACTTCACTGAAGGGACGCAGCAGCAGCAGCAACAACGGAGTGCATTTATGTTGCACCTTTCATGAAATGAAACATCGCGTGGAGTGTCTTTGATTTTACTGCACAAGAGCATTACAAATGGTTTTAAGGCGTATTGTAAGAGAGAGAGACCAATGGTGGAGTGATGTGAATTAGGCGATCTCAATAATAATCGTTTATTAGTGTCACAAGCAGGCTGACGTTTACACTGCAACAAAGTTATTGTGAAAAGCCCCTAGTCGCCACATTCCGGCACCTGTTCGGGGACACAGAGGGAGAATTCAGAATTGCCCTGCACTGTGAAGCCACAGTGCTAACCATTGTGCTACCCTGCCACCCACGAGAGGCCAGAATTGGAGGGGCGCAGAGATCTGGGAGAGTCGAAGGGGTTGGAGGAGGTTACAGAGATAGGGAGGGGGTGTAGGGGCTGGAGGAGGTTACAGAGATAGGGAGGGGGTGTAGGGGCTGGAGGAGGTTACAGAGATAGGGAGGGGGTGTAGGGGCTGGAGGAGGTTACAGAGATAAGGAGGGGGTGTAGGGCTGGAGGAGGTTACAGAGATAGGGAGGGGGTGTAGGGGCTGGAGGAGGTTACAGAGATAGGGAGGGGGTGTAGGGGCTGGAGGAGGTTACAGAGATAGGGAGGGAGTGTAGGGGCTGGAGGAGGTTACAGAGATAGGGAGGGGGTGTAGGGGCTGGAGGTTACAGAGACAGGGAGGGGGTGTAGGGGCTGGAGGAGGTTACAGAGATAGGGAGGGGGTGTAGGGGCTGGAGGAGGTTACAGAGATAGGGAGGGGGGTGTAGGGGCTGGAGGAGGTTACAGAGATAGGGAGGGGGGTGTCGGGGCTGGAGGAGGATTGAGATAGAGCGGATTGATGGAGATTATGGAGACAAGGAGGGGGGAGGGGGTCACAGGTCACCCCATCTGGTTCACTAATGTCCCCTTTAGGGAGAGAAATCGGCCTCCTCACCCGGGTCTGGCGAGCGCCACCCCACATCCTGTGAATTTGTTTCCCCTCGGGCGAGTTTGAAAGATTCCACAACTACTCCGTGAAGTCGTTTCGAAGGAGGGGGAGGGGTCCATCGATGGCGGAACAGGGCGAAAGGGGCCCCCCTTGCAGTTTCGAGCATCGAAACACATCCACTAGTACGCCCTTCCCCCCCCCCCCCCCATTCCCGTAAACCCCACTCATTGATCACGGCCAATTCGCCTAACCTGCACATCTTCAGACAATTACGAAGAGAGGTTGGATAGGCTGGGGTTGTATTCGCTGGAGCAGAGACGACTGAGGGGCGACCTGATCGAGGGGAACAAGATTAGGAGGCGCGCGGACACGGTGGAGAGGGAGCAGCTGTTCCCTTTAGACGAAGGGTCGGTCACGAGGGGGGCACAAGTTCAAGGTGAGGGGGGATTTGAAGCAAAACGTTTTGTACCCAGTGGGTGGTGACGGTCTGGAACGCACCGCCTGGGAGGGGGGTAGAGGCGGGTTGCCTCACACCCTTTAAAAAGTACACGGATGAGCACTTGGCACGTCTGAACATGCGAGGCTGTGGGCCGAGTGCCGGCAAATGGGGTTCGGGAGGAAGGTCACGTGCCGGAGCAGACTCAATGGGCCGAAGGGTCACTTCTGTGATTCTAAAGGATCAATTTAGCACGGCCAATCCACCTAACCTGCACATCTTTGGATACTAAGGGACAATTTAGCACGGCCAATCCACCTAACCCGCACATCTTTGGGCACGAAGGGACAATTTAGCACGGCCAATCCACCTAACCCGCACATCTTTGGGCACTAAGGGACAATTTAGCACGGCCAATCCACCTAACCTGCACCTCTTTGGACACTAAGGGACAATTTAGCACGGCCAATCCACCTAACCCGCACATCTTTGGACACTAAGGGACAATTTAGCACGGCCAATCCACCTAACCCGCACATCTTTGGACACTAAGGGACAATTTAGCACGGCCAATCCACCTAACCCGTACATCTTTGGACACTAAGGGACAATTTAGCACGGCCAATCCACCTAACCCGCACATCTTTGGACACTAAGGGACAATTTAGCACGGCCAATCCACCTAACCTGCACATCTTTGGACACGAAGGGACAACTTATCACGGCCAATCCACCTAACCTGCACGTATTTGGACACGAAGGGCAATTTAGCACGGGCAATCCACCTAACCTGCACATCTTTGGACACGAAGGGGCAATTTAGCACGGCCAATCCACATAACCCGCACATCTTTGGACACTAAGGGGCAATTTAGCATGGCCAATCCACCTAACCTGCACATCTTTGGACACTAAGGGACAATTTAGCACGGCCAATCCACCTAACCTGCACATCTTTGGACACGAAGGGGCAATTTAGCACGGCCAATCCACATAACCCGCACATCTTTGGACACTAGGGGACAATTTATCATGGACAATCCACCCAACCTGTACATCTCTGGACTGCGGGAGGAAACCCACGCAGACACGGAGAGAACGTGCAGACTCCGCGCGCGCACACACGCACAGTCACCCGAGGCCGGAATCGAACCCGGGTCCCTGGCGACGCGAGGCAGCAGCGCTAACCACCGCCACATTTTCCTCGACAAAAAAAAGGAGAAGTGAAAATAATCTGTGACATCAAAAATGCAGAGAACCTGTGGGGGGTGCAGGAAGGAAAAAAAAGCCCCACAAAGGGGGGGGGGGGGGGCACAGTACTGGGCCTCTACAGCTGAAAAGTCAGGAAATAAGAGAACTTGCAGTTTGTACAGCTCCTGGGTATCACCCCCCACCACCCCCCCCGGGGCACATTCACAGCAAATTAAATGCTTCTTGATTCACGTTTAACAATCAAGGCGCAAGGTTAGGTGACCTTGGGTTTCTGAGCACGGAAGAGTAGGAAAATGGGCAAGGTTTAGCAGAGGACAAGTTCTGGAGAGCCGAGCATTAAGCAGCAAAGAGGGAACCAATATAAATAAAGGAGCAAGGGGAATTTTTTTTGGGGGGGGGCAAGGGGAGGGATTCCACCAAGGCTCACAACAAGGCCCAGCCTGCCAGCTCGGTTAATAATGCCACCGAAAACCTCTGGCAATGCAACCTTGGGACACCAAAGAGAAGAAAGAAAAAAAAAAACCCCACAAGTGAATCCTCCAGCCCCCATCCAAGAAAGAAAATTAAACATGCACAAGACTGAAAGCTGTAGACTATCTTGCAAACTCTCAAAAAAGTCAGCTCCCTCCGAAGCAGAACAGCACCCCCCCCCCCCCCTCAAAAAAAAACAAAATATGGCAGACATGACCAAATATGTTTCCACTTGGGAGAATGAAATTACAAGCAGCGCCTTTGAAATTGACAAACTCCCTACGAAAAAGTTTCAGCACAACTCCCCCGCCCCCGGGGCTCAGCACAGGGAATGTAGTGTGACTTTATTTTGTCCCAAAACCATCCCAGTTCTCTCTCTCTCTATCCCCCCCCCCCCCTTACACCAGACCTCTCTGTTTTGTAGGGATAAGTTACCAGAAAGGATTCAAGCCAGCAGCTGAAATAACTATCCCCACCTCTACTCTCCTCCCCCCCCCCCCCCCCCCCAAGCAGCAACGAAAAACTTTGGACACTTAGCACAAACAAACCAAAAAAGTTTCAAAATCTTCCCTCCCCCTCCCTCAATCGCTTACCTTTTTTTTTTGACTCCCCAGAATAAATGGGGAAGTAGAAAGAGAGTTTGATCTCTACATAAAGTCTTGGTTATTTTGCAGACTTAAAAAGTTTTCGAAGCAAACTTTTCTAACTCTTGGGGACTTCTCTCTCTCTCTCTCTCTCTTCCTTCCTTGGGATTTATTTCTTCCGCGATCGCCTCCTCTGAGGTGTGGCCCCAACTCTCACTCATTCAGCAGTGAGTCACAATTCTCAAGAACTGAACGAATCTCTTAATTTCCCATGGCTGGAATAGGGAGGGGATGGTGTAAAATCATTAACCACACAAGGGACACGCCACCTCCGGGTAGAACAGGCGCAGACAGCTACCAACAAGCTTTTTTTTCTCAAATAGAGAACTACATTTTTGTAAGGTGGACTTGTTTTTGAGGGCGTGGTCTGCAGGGTTTGCCTGCCTTATAAAGAGATTTGGTTGACATCCAAACAAGGCTAAAGCACCGAAACTGGTCTCTGCGTTTCTGGAGGTGATTCCATGTCAGGGCTCACCTGAACTTTCATTAAGGGTTGGTGGAAGGCAATCCAATCTGGGAGAGAATGGCAACTTGTGCCCAGACACCATGGCTAAGCATGCCCAATGGGTGCACGAATATCCATCACCACGTCCCCCACTCCCATCACCACGTCCACACTCCCCATCACCGCGTCCCCACTCCCATCACCGCGTCCCCACTCCCATCCCCACGTCCCCACTCCCATCACCGCGTCCCCACTCCCATCACCGCGTCCCCACTCCCATCCCCCCGTCCCCACTCCCATCACCGCGTCCCCACTTCCCCATCACCGCGTCCCCACTCCCATCACCGCGTCCCCACTCCCATCACCGCGTCCCCACTCCCCATCCCCCCCGTCCCCACTCCCATCAACACGTCCCCACTCCCATCAACACGTCCCCACTCCCATCACCGGGTCCCCACTCCCATCACCGCGTCCCCACTCCCATCACCGCGTCCCCACTCCCATCACCACGTCCCCACTCCCATCACCGCGTCCCCACTCCCATCACCGCGTCCCCACTCCCATCACCGCGTCCCCACTCCCATCCCCACTTCACCCACTCCCATCACCGCGTCCCCACTCCCATCACCGCGTCCCCACTCCCATCACCGCGTCCCCACTCCCCATCACCGCGTCCCCACTCCCATCACCGCGTCCCCACTCCCCATCACCGCGTCCCCACTCCCATCACCGCGTCCCCACTCCCATCCCCGCGTCCCCACTCCCATCACCGCGTCCCCACTCCCATCACCGCGTCCCCACTCCCATCACCGCGTCCCCCACTCCCATCACCGCGTCCCCACTCCCATCACCGCGTCCCCACTCCCATCACCGCGTCCCCACTCCCATCACCGCGTCCCCACTCCCATCACCGCGTCCCCACTCCCATCCCCGCGTCCCCACTCCCATCACCGCGTCCCCACTCCCATCACCGCGTCCCCACTCCCATCACCACGTCCCCACTCCTATCACCAAATCCCCACTGCTATCACCACGTCCCCACTCCCATCACCGTGTCCCCACTCCCATCACCGCGTCCCCACTCCCATCACCGCGTCCCCACTTCCATCACCGCGTCCCCACTCCCATCACCGCGTCCCCACTCCCATCACCACGTCCCCACTCCCATCACCGCGTCCCCACTCCCATCACCCCGTCCCCACTCCAATCACCGCGTCCCCACTCCAATCACCGCGTCCCCACTCCCATCACCGCGTCCCCACTCCCCATCACCAAATCCCCACTCCCATCACCGCGTCCCCACTCCCATCACCGCGTCCCCACTCCCATCACCGCGTCCCCACTCCCATCACCCGCGTCCCCACTCCCATCACCACGTCCCCGCTCCCATCACCGCGTCCCCGCTCCCATCACCGCGTCCTCACTCCCATCACCACGTCCCCACTCCCATCACCACGTCCCCACTCCCATCACCGCGTCCCCTCTCCCATCACCACGTCCCCACTCCCATCCCCACGTCCCCCACTCCCATAACCGCGTCCCCACTCCCATCACCGCGTCCCCACACCCATCACCGCGTCCCCGCTCCCATCACCGCGTCCCCGCTCCCATCACCCGCGTCCCCCGCTCCCATCACCGCGTCCCCACTCCCATCACCGCGTCCCCACTCCCATCACCGCGTCCCCTCTCCCATCACCACGTCCCCACTCCCATCACCGCGTCCCCACTCCCATCACCGCGTCCCCCACTCCCATCACCGCGTCCCCACTCCCATCACCGCGTCCCCCCACTCCCATCACCACGTCCCCACTCCCATCACCGCGTCCCCACTCCCATCACCCCCGTCCCCACTCCCATCCCCGCGTCCCCACTCCCATCACCACGTCCCCACTCCCATCACCGCGTCCCCACTCCCATCACCGCGTCCCCACTCCCATCACCGCGTCCCCACTCCCATCACCGCGTCCCCACTCCCATCACACCCGTCCCCACTCCCATCACCGCGTCACCACTCCCATCACCGCGTCCCCACTCCCATCACCGCGTCCCCACTCCCATCACCGTGTCCCCACTCCCATCACCGCGTCCCCACTCCCATCACCGCGTCCCCACTCCCATCACCGCGTCCCCACTCCCATCACCGCGTCCCCACTCCCATCACCGCGTCCCCACTCCCATCACCGCGTCCCCACTTCCATCACCACGTCCCCACTCCCATCACCACGTCCCCACTCCCATCACCACGTCCCCACTCCCATCACCGCGTCTCCACTCCCATCACCACGTCCCCACTCCATCACCGCGTCCTCGCTCCCATCACCGCGTCCCCACTCCCGTCCCCACGTCCCCACTGCCATCACCGCGTCCCCACTCCCATCACCCCGTCCCCACTCCCATCACCGCTTCCCCACTCCCATCACCGCGTCCCCACTCCCATCACCCCGTCCCCACTCCCATCACCACGTCCCCACTCCCATCACCGCGTCCCCACTCCCATCCCCGTGTCCCCACTCCCATCACCGCGTCCCCACTCCCATCACCCCGTCCCCACCTCCATCACCGCGTCCCCACTCCCATCACCACGTCCCCACTCCCATCACCGCGTCCCCACTCCCATCACCGCGTCCCCACTCCCATCACCGCGTCCCCACTCCCATCACCGCGTCCCCACTCCCATCACCACGTCCCCACTCCCATCACCGCGTCCCCACTCCCATCACCGCGTCCCCACTCCCATCACCCGCGTCCCCACTCCCATCACCACGTACCCACTCCCATCACCGCGTCCCCCACTCCCATCACCGCGTCCCCACTCCCATCACCGCGTCCCCACTCCCATCACCGCATCCCCACTCCCATCACCGCGTCCCCACTCCCATCACCGCGTCCCCACTCCCATCACCGCGTCCCCACTCCCATCACCGCGTCCCCACTCCCATCACCGCGTCCCCACTCCCATCACCGCGTCCCCACTCCCATCACCGCGTCCCCACTCCCATCACCGCGTCCCCACTCCCATCACCGCGTCCCCACTCCCATCACCCGCGTCCCCACTCCCATCCCCACGTCCCCACTCCCATCACCGCGTCCCCACTCCCATCACCGAATCCCCACTCCCATCACCGCGTCCCCACTCCCATCACCGCGTCCCCACTCCCATCACCGAATCCCCACTCCCATCACCGCGTCCCCACTCCCATCACCGCGTCCCCACTCCCATCACTGAATCCCCACTCCCATCACCACGTCCCCACTCACGTCCCCACTCCCATCACCGCGTCCCCACTCCCATCACCGCGTCCCCACTCCCATCACCACGTCCCCACTCCCATCACTGAATCCCCACTCCCATCCCCACGTCCCCACTCCCATCACCGGGTCCCCACTCCCATCACCGCGTCCCCACTCCCATCACCGCGTCCCCACTCCCATCACCACGTCCCCCACTCCCATCACCGTGTCCCCCACTCCCATCACCACGTCCCCACTCCCATCACTGAATCCCCACTCCCATCCCCACGTCCCCACTCCCCATCACCGGGTCCCCCACTCCCATCACCGCGTCCCCACTCCCATCACCGCGTCCCCACTCCCATCACCAAGTCCCCACTCCCATCACCGCGTCCCCACTCCCATCACCGCGTCCCCACTCCCATCACCGTGTCCCCACTCCCATCACCGCGTCCCCACTCCCATCCCCGCGTCCCCACTCCCATCACCGCGTCCCCACTCCCATCACCGCGTCCCCACTCCCATCACCGCGTCCCCACTCCCATCACCGCGTCCCCACTCCATCACCCGCGTCCCCACTCCCATCACCCGCGTCCCCACTCCCATCACCGCGTCCCCACTCCCATCACCGCGTCCCCACTCCCATCACCGCGTCCCCACTCCCATCACCGCGTCCCCACTCCCATCACCGCGTCCCCACTCCCATCACCGCGTCCCCGCTCCCATCACCGCGTCCCCACTCCCATCACCGCGTCCCCACACCCATCACCGCGTCCCCCACACCCATCACCGCGTCCCCACTCCCATCACCGCGTCCCCACTCCCATCACCGCGTCCTCACTCCCATCACCGCGTCCCCACACCCATCACCGCGTCCCCACTCCCATCACCCCGTCCCCCACTCCCATCACCGCGTCCCCACTCCCATCACCGCGTCCCCACTCCCATCACCCCGTCCCCACTCCCATCACCCCGTCCCCACTCCATTCACCGCATCCCCACTCCCATCACCGAATCCTCACTCCCATCACCGCGTCCCCACTCCCATCCCCGCGTCCCCACTCCCATCACCACGTCCCCACTCCCATCACCCCGTCCCCCACTCCCATCACCCCGTCCCCCACTCCCATCACCGCGTCCCCACTCCCATCACCGCGTCCCCACTCCATTCACCAAATCCCCACTCCTATCACCACGTCCCCACTCCCATCACCACGTCCCCACTCCATTCACCAACTCCCCACTCCCATCCCCGCGTCCCCACTCCCATCACCACGTCCCCACTCCCATCACCGCGTCCCCACTCCATTCACCAACTCCCCACTCCCATCCCCGCGTCCCCACTCCCATCACCACGTCCCCACTCCCATCACCCCGTCCCCACTCCCCATCACCCCGTCCCCACTCCCATCACCACGTCCCCACTCCCATCACCGCGTCCCCACTCCATTCACCAACTCCCCACTCCCATCACCACGTCCCCACTCCCATCACCGCGTCCCCACTCCCATCACCCCGTCCCCACTCCCATCCCCGCGTCCCCACTCCCATCACCACGTCCCCACTCCCATCACCCCGTCCCCACTCCCATCACCCCGTCCCCACTCCCATCACCGCGTCCCCACTCCCATCACCGCGTCCCCACTCCATTCACCAACTCCCCACTCCCATCACCGCGTCCCCACTCCCATCACCGCGTCCCCACTCCCAACACCGCGTCCCCACTCCCATCACCCCGTCCCCACTCCCATCCCCGCGTCCCCACTCCCATCACCACGTCCCCACTCCCATCCCCGCGTCCCCACTCCCATCACCACGTCCCCACTCCCATCACCGCGTCCCCACTCCCATCACCGCGTCCCCACTCCCATCACCGGGTCCCCACTCCCATCACCACGTCCCCACTCCCATCACCGCGTCCCCACTCCCATCCCCGCGTCCCCACTCCCATCACCACGTCCCCGCTCCCATCACCGCGTCCCCACTCCCATCACCGCGTCCCCACTCCCATCACCACGTCCCCACTCCCATCACCACGTCCCCACTCCCATCACCACGTCCCCACTCCCATCACCGCGTCCCCACTCCCATCACCGCGTCCCCACTCCCATCACCGAGTCCCCACTCCCATCACCGCGTCCCCACTCCCATCACCGCGTCCCCACTCCCATCACCGAGTCCCCACTCCCATAACCGCGTCCCCACTCCCATCACCGCGCCCCCACTCCCATCACCGCGTCCCCACTCCCATCACCACGTCCCCACTCCCATCACCGCGCCCCCACTCCCATCACCGCGTCCCCACTCCCATCACCACGTCCCCACTCCCATCACCGCGTCCCCACTCCCATCACCACATCCCCACTCCCATCACCGCGTCCCCACTCCCATCACCGCGTCCCCACTTCCATCACCACGTCCCCACTCCCATCCCCACGTCCCCTCTCCCATCACCGCGTCCCCACTCCCATCACCGCGTCCCCACTCCCATCACCACGTCCCCACTCCCATCACCACGTCCCCACTCCCATCACCGCGTCCCCACTCCCATCACCGCGTCCCCACTCCCATCACCACGTCCCCACTCCCATCACCGTGTCCCCACTCCCATCACCACATCCCCACTCCCATCACCGAGTCCCCACTCCCATCACCGCGTCCCCACTCCCATCACCGCGCCCCCACTCCCATCACCGCGTCCCCACTCCCATCACCACGTCCCCACTCCCATCACCGCGCCCCCACTCCCATCACCGCGTCCCCACTCCCATCACCACGTCCCCACTCCCATCACCGCGCCCCCACTCCCATCACCACGTCCCCACTCCCATCACCGCGCCCCCACTCCCATCACCGCGTCCCCACTCCCATCACCGCGTCCCCACTCCCATCACCGCGTCCCCACTCCCATCACCACGTCCCCACTCCCATCACCACGTCCCCACTCCCATCACCGCGTCCCCACTCCCATCACCGCGTCCCCACTCCCATCACCACGTCCCCACTCCCATCACCGCGTCCCCACTCCCATCACCGCGTCCCCACTCCCATCACCACGTCCCCACTCCCATCCCCGCGTCCCCACTCCCATCACCGCGTCCCCACTCCCATCACCACGTCCCCACTCCCATCACCACGTCCCCACTCCCATCACCGCGTCCCCACTCCCATCACCGCGTCCCCACTCCCATCACCGCGTCCCCACTCCCATCACCACGTCCCCACTCCCATCCCCACTCCCATCACCACGTCCCCACTCCCATCACCGCGTCCCCACTCCCATCACCGCGTCCCCACTCCCATCACCGCGTCCCCACTCCCATCACCACGTCCCCACTCCCATCACCACGTCCCCACTCCCATCACCACGTCCCCACTCCCATCACCACGTCCCCACTCCCATCACCGCGTCCCCACTCCCATCACCGCGTCCCCACTCCCATCACCACGTCCCCACTCCCATCCCCACTCCCATCACCACGTCCCCACTCCCATCACCGCGTCCCCAATCCCATCACCACGTCCCCACTCCCATCACCACGTCCCCACTCCCATCACCGCGTCCCCACTCCCATCACCGCGTCCCCACTCCCATCCCCGCGTCCCCACTCCCATCACCGCGTCCCCACTCCCATCACCGCGTCCCCACTCCCATCACCGCGTCCCCACTCCCATCACCGCGTCCCCACTCCCATCACCCCGTCCCCACTCCCATCACCGCGTCCCCACACCCATCACCGCGTCCCCACTCCCATCCCCACGTCCCCACTCCCATCACCGCGTCCCCACTCCCATCCCCGCGTCCCCACTCCCATCACCGCGTCCCCACTCCCATCACCGCGTCCCCACTCCCATCACCGCGTCCCCACTCCCATCCCCACGTCCCCACTCCCATCACCACGTCCCCACTCCCATCACCGCGTCCCCACTCCCATCACTACGTCCCCGCTCCCATCACCGCGTCCCCACTCCCATCACCGCGTCCCCACTCCCATCACCGCGTCCCATTCCCATTCCCACGTCCCCACTCCCATCACCGCGTCCCCACTCCCATCACTGCGTCCCCACTCCCATCACCACGTCCCCACTCCCATCACCGCGTCCCCACTCCCATCACCGCGTCCCCACTCCCATCACCACGTCCCCACTCCCATCACCGAATCCCCACTCCCATCACCGCGTCCCCACTCCCATCACCGCGTCCCCACTCCCATCACCGCGTCCCCACTCCCATCACCGCGTCCCCACTCCCATCACCGCGTCCCCACTCCCATCACCGCGTCCCCACTCCCATCACCGCGTCCCCACTCCCATCACCGCGTCCCCACTCCCATCACCGCGTCCCCACTCCCATCACCGCGTCCCCACTCCCATCACCGCGTCCCCACTCCCATCACCGCGTCCCCACTCCCATCACCGCGTCCCCACTCCCATCACCGCGTCCCCACTCCAATCACCGCGTCCCCGCTCCCATCACCGCGTCCCCACTCCCATCACCGCGTCCCCACACCCATCACCGCGTCCCCACACCCATCACCGCGTCCCCACTCCCATCACCGCGTCCCCACTCCCATCACCGCGTCCTCACTCCCATCACCGCGTCCCCACACCCATCACCGCGTCCCCACTCCCATCACCCCGTCCCCACTCCCATCACCGCGTCCCCACTCCCATCACCGCGTCCCCACTCCCATCACCCCGTCCCCACTCCCATCACCCCGTCCCCACTCCCATCACCCCGTCCCCACCTCCATCACCGCGTCCCCACTCCCATCACCACGTCCCCACTCCCATCACCGCGTCCCCACTCCCATCACCGCGTCCCCACTCCCATCACCGCGTCCCCACTCCCATCACCGCGTCCCCACTCCCATCACCGCGTCCCCACTCCCATCACCGCGTCCCCACTCCCATCACCGCGTCCCCACTCCCATCCCCGCGTCCCCACTCCCATCACCGCGTCCCCACTCCCATCACCGCGTCCCCACTCCCATCACCACGTCCCCACTCCTATCACCAAATCCCCACTGCTATCACCACGTCCCCACTCCCATCACCGTGTCCCCACTCCCATCACCGCGTCCCCACTCCCATCACCGCGTCCCCACTTCCATCACCGCGTCCCCACTCCCATCACCGCGTCCCCACTCCCATCACCACGTCCCCACTCCCATCACCGCGTCCCCACTCCCATCACCCCGTCCCCACTCCAATCACCGCGTCCCCACTCCAATCACCGCGTCCCCACTCCCATCACCGCGTCCCCACTCCCATCACCAAATCCCCACTCCCATCACCGCGTCCCCACTCCCATCACCGCGTCCCCACTCCCATCACCGCGTCCCCACTCCCATCACCGCGTCCCCACTCCCATCACCACGTCCCCGCTCCCATCACCGCGTCCCCGCTCCCATCACCGCGTCCTCACTCCCATCACCACGTCCCCACTCCCATCACCACGTCCCCACTCCCATCACCGCGTCCCCTCTCCCATCACCACGTCCCCACTCCCATCCCCACGTCCCCACTCCCATAACCGCGTCCCCACTCCCATCACCGCGTCCCCACACCCATCACCGCGTCCCCGCTCCCATCACCGCGTCCCCGCTCCCATCACCGCGTCCCCGCTCCCATCACCGCGTCCCCACTCCCATCACCGCGTCCCCACTCCCATCACCGCGTCCCCTCTCCCATCACCACGTCCCCACTCCCATCACCGCGTCCCCACTCCCATCACCGCGTCCCCACTCCCATCACCGCGTCCCCACTCCCATCACCTCGTCCCCACTCCCATCACCGCGTCCCCACTCCCATCACCGCGTCCCCACTCCCATCACCGCGTCCCCACTCCCATCACAAAATCCCCACTCCCATCCCCACGTCCCCACTCCCATCACCGCGTCCCCACTCCCATCACCGCGTCCCCACTCCCATCACCGCGTCCCCACTCCCATCACCGCGTCCCCACTCCCATCACCCCGTCCCCACTCCCATCACCGCGTCACCACTCCCATCACCGCGTCCCCACTCCCATCACCGCGTCCCCACTCCCATCACCGTGTCCCCACTCCCATCACCGCGTCCCCACTCCCATCACCGCGTCCCCACTCCCATCACCGCGTCCCCACTCCCATCACCGCGTCCCCACTCCCATCACCGCGTCCCCACTCCCATCACCGCGTCCCCACTTCCATCACCACGTCCCCACTCCCATCACCACGTCCCCACTCCCATCACCACGTCCCCACTCCCATCACCGCGTCTCCACTCCCATCACCACGTCCCCACTCCCATCACCGCGTCCTCGCTCCCATCACCGCGTCCCCACTCCCGTCCCCACGTCCCCACTGCCATCACCGCGTCCCCACTCCCATCACCCCGTCCCCACTCCCATCACCGCTTCCCCACTCCCATCACCGCGTCCCCACTCCCATCACCCCGTCCCCACTCCCATCACCACGTCCCCACTCCCATCACCGCGTCCCCACTCCCATCCCCGTGTCCCCACTCCCATCACCGCGTCCCCACTCCCATCACCCCGTCCCCACCTCCATCACCGCGTCCCCACTCCCATCACCACGTCCCCACTCCCATCACCGCGTCCCCACTCCCATCACCGCGTCCCCACTCCCATCACCGCGTCCCCACTCCCATCACCGCGTCCCCACTCCCATCACCACGTCCCCACTCCCATCACCGCGTCCCCACTCCCATCACCGCGTCCCCACTCCCATCACCGCGTCCCCACTCCCATCACCACGTACCCACTCCCATCACCGCGTCCCCACTCCCATCACCGCGTCCCCACTCCCATCACCGCGTCCCCACTCCCATCACCGCGTCCCCACTCCCATCACCGCGTCCCCACTCCCATCACCGCGTCCCCACTCCCATCACCGCGTCCCCACTCCCATCACCGCGTCCCCACTCCCATCACCGCGTCCCCACTCCCATCACCGCGTCCCCACTCCCATCACCGCGTCCCCACTCCCATCACCGCGTCCCCACTCCCATCACCGCGTCCCCACTCCCATCACCGCGTCCCCACTCCCATCCCCACGTCCCCACTCCCATCACCGCGTCCCCACTCCCATCACCGAATCCCCACTCCCATCACCGCGTCCCCACTCCCATCACCGCGTCCCCACTCCCATCACCGAATCCCCACTCCCATCACCGCGTCCCCACTCCCATCACCGCGTCCCCACTCCCATCACTGAATCCCCACTCCCATCACCACGTCCCCACTCACGTCCCCACTCCCATCACCGCGTCCCCACTCCCATCACCGCGTCCCCACTCCCATCACCACGTCCCCACTCCCATCACTGAATCCCCACTCCCATCCCCACGTCCCCACTCCCATCACCGGGTCCCCACTCCCATCACCGCGTCCCCACTCCCATCACCGCGTCCCCACTCCCATCACCACGTCCCCACTCCCATCACCGTGTCCCCACTCCCATCACCACGTCCCCACTCCCATCACTGAATCCCCACTCCCATCCCCACGTCCCCACTCCCATCACCGGGTCCCCACTCCCATCACCGCGTCCCCACTCCCATCACCGCGTCCCCACTCCCATCACCAAGTCCCCACTCCCATCACCGCGTCCCCACTCCCATCACCGCGTCCCCACTCCCATCACCGTGTCCCCACTCCCATCACCGCGTCCCCACTCCCATCCCCGCGTCCCCACTCCCATCACCGCGTCCCCACTCCCATCACCGCGTCCCCACTCCCATCACCGCGTCCCCACTCCCATCACCGCGTCCCCACTCCCATCACCGCGTCCCCACTCCCATCACCGCGTCCCCACTCCCATCACCGCGTCCCCACTCCCATCACCGCGTCCCCACTCCCATCACCGCGTCCCCACTCCCATCACCGCGTCCCCACTCCCATCACCGCGTCCCCACTCCAATCACCGCGTCCCCGCTCCCATCACCGCGTCCCCACTCCCATCACCGCGTCCCCACACCCATCACCGCGTCCCCACACCCATCACCGCGTCCCCACTCCCATCACCGCGTCCCCACTCCCATCACCGCGTCCTCACTCCCATCACCGCGTCCCCACACCCATCACCGCGTCCCCACTCCCATCACCCCGTCCCCACTCCCATCACCGCGTCCCCACTCCCATCACCGCGTCCCCACTCCCATCACCCCGTCCCCACTCCCATCACCCCGTCCCCACTCCATTCACCGCATCCCCACTCCCATCACCGAATCCTCACTCCCATCACCGCGTCCCCACTCCCATCCCCGCGTCCCCACTCCCATCACCACGTCCCCACTCCCATCACCCCGTCCCCACTCCCATCACCCCGTCCCCACTCCCATCACCGCGTCCCCACTCCCATCACCGCGTCCCCACTCCATTCACCAAATCCCCACTCCTATCACCACGTCCCCACTCCCATCACCACGTCCCCACTCCATTCACCAACTCCCCACTCCCATCCCCGCGTCCCCACTCCCATCACCACGTCCCCACTCCCATCACCGCGTCCCCACTCCATTCACCAACTCCCCACTCCCATCCCCGCGTCCCCACTCCCATCACCACGTCCCCACTCCCATCACCCCGTCCCCACTCCCATCACCCCGTCCCCACTCCCATCACCACGTCCCCACTCCCATCACCGCGTCCCCACTCCATTCACCAACTCCCCACTCCCATCACCACGTCCCCACTCCCATCACCGCGTCCCCACTCCCATCACCCCGTCCCCACTCCCATCCCCGCGTCCCCACTCCCATCACCACGTCCCCACTCCCATCACCCCGTCCCCACTCCCATCACCCCGTCCCCACTCCCATCACCGCGTCCCCACTCCCATCACCGCGTCCCCACTCCATTCACCAACTCCCCAGTCCCATCACCGCGTCCCCACTCCCATCACCGCGTCCCCACTCCCAACACCGCGTCCCCACTCCCATCACCCCGTCCCCACTCCCATCCCCGCGTCCCCACTCCCATCACCACGTCCCCACTCCCATCCCCGCGTCCCCACTCCCATCACCACGTCCCCACTCCCATCACCGCGTCCCCACTCCCATCACCGCGTCCCCACTCCCATCACCGGGTCCCCACTCCCATCACCACGTCCCCACTCCCATCACCGCGTCCCCACTCCCATCCCCGCGTCCCCACTCCCATCACCACGTCCCCGCTCCCATCACCGCGTCCCCACTCCCATCACCGCGTCCCCACTCCCATCACCACGTCCCCACTCCCATCACCACGTCCCCACTCCCATCACCACGTCCCCACTCCCATCACCGCGTCCCCACTCCCATCACCGCGTCCCCACTCCCATCACCGAGTCCCCACTCCCATCACCGCGTCCCCACTCCCATCACCGCGTCCCCACTCCCATCACCGAGTCCCCACTCCCATAACCGCGTCCCCACTCCCATCACCGCGCCCCCACTCCCATCACCGCGTCCCCACTCCCATCACCACGTCCCCACTCCCATCACCGCGCCCCCACTCCCATCACCGCGTCCCCACTCCCATCACCACGTCCCCACTCCCATCACCGCGTCCCCACTCCCATCACCACATCCCCACTCCCATCACCGCGTCCCCACTCCCATCACCGCGTCCCCACTTCCATCACCACGTCCCCACTCCCATCCCCACGTCCCCTCTCCCATCACCGCGTCCCCACTCCCATCACCGCGTCCCCACTCCCATCACCACGTCCCCACTCCCATCACCACGTCCCCACTCCCATCACCGCGTCCCCACTCCCATCACCGCGTCCCCACTCCCATCACCACGTCCCCACTCCCATCACCGTGTCCCCACTCCCATCACCACATCCCCACTCCCATCACCGAGTCCCCACTCCCATCATCGCGTCCCCACTCCCATCACCGCGCCCCCACTCCCATCACCGCGTCCCCACTCCCATCACCACGTCCCCACTCCCATCACCGCGCCCCCACTCCCATCACCGCGTCCCCACTCCCATCACCACGTCCCCACTCCCATCACCGCGCCCCCACTCCCATCACCACGTCCCCACTCCCATCACCGCGCCCCCACTCCCATCACCGCGTCCCCACTCCCATCACCGCGTCCCCACTCCCATCACCACGTCCCCACTCCCATCACCACGTCCCCACTCCCATCACCACGTCCCCACTCCCATCACCGCGTCCCCACTCCCATCACCGCGTCCCCACTCCCATCACCACGTCCCCACTCCCATCACCGCGTCCCCACTCCCATCACCGCGTCCCCACTCCCATCACCACGTCCCCACTCCCATCCCCGCGTCCCCACTCCCATCACCGCGTCCCCACTCCCATCACCACGTCCCCACTCCCATCACCACGTCCCCACTCCCATCACCGCGTCCCCACTCCCATCACCGCGTCCCCACTCCCATCACCGCGTCCCCACTCCCATCACCACGTCCCCACTCCCATCCCCACTCCCATCACCACGTCCCCACTCCCATCACCGCGTCCCCACTCCCATCACCGCGTCCCCACTCCCATCACCGCGTCCCCACTCCCATCACCACGTCCCCACTCCCATCACCACGTCCCCACTCCCATCACCACGTCCCCACTCCCATCACCACGTCCCCACTCCCATCACCGCGTCCCCACTCCCATCACCGCGTCCCCACTCCCATCACCACGTCCCCACTCCCATCCCCACTCCCATCACCACGTCCCCACTCCCATCACCGCGTCCCCAATCCCATCACCACGTCCCCACTCCCATCACCACGTCCCCACTCCCATCACCGCGTCCCCACTCCCATCCCCGCGTCCCCACTCCCATCACCGCGTCCCCACTCCCATCACCGCGTCCCCACTCCCATCACCGCGTCCCCACTCCCATCACCGCGTCCCCACTCCCATCACCCCGTCCCCACTCCCATCACCGCGTCCCCACACCCATCACCGCGTCCCCACTCCCATCCCCACGTCCCCACTCCCATCACCGCGTCCCCACTCCCATCCCCGCGTCCCCACTCCCATCACCGCGTCCCCACTCCCATCACCGCGTCCCCACTCCCATCACCGCGTCCCCACTCCCATCCCCACGTCCCCACTCCCATCACCACGTCCCCACTCCCATCACCGCGTCCCCACTCCCATCACTACGTCCCCGCTCCCATCACTGCGTCCCCACTCCCATCACCGCGTCCCCACTCCCATCACCGCGTCCCATTCCCATTCCCACGTCCCCACTCCCATCACCGCGTCCCCACTCCCATCACTGCGTCCCCACTCCCATCACCACGTCCCCACTCCCATCACCGCGTCCCCACTCCCATCACCGCGTCCCCACTCCCATCACCGCGTCCCCACTCCCATCACCGAATCCCCACTCCCATCACCGCGTCCCCACTCCCATCACCGCGTCCCCACTCCCATCACCGCGTCCCCACTCCCATCACCGCGTCCCCACTCCCATCACCGCGTCCCCACTCCCATCACCGCGTCCCCACTCCCATCACCGCGTCCCCACTCCCATCACCGCGTCCCCACTCCCATCACCGCGTCCCCACTCCCATCACCGCGTCCCCACTCCCATCACCGCGTCCCCACTCCCATCACCGCGTCCCCACTCCAATCACCGCGTCCCCGCTCCCATCACCGCGTCCCCACTCCCATCACCGCGTCCCCACACCCATCACCGCGTCCCCACACCCATCACCGCGTCCCCACTCCCATCACCGCGTCCCCACTCCCATCACCGCGTCCTCACTCCCATCACCGCGTCCCCACACCCATCACCGCGTCCCCACTCCCATCACCCCGTCCCCACTCCCATCACCGCGTCCCCACTCCCATCACCGCGTCCCCACTCCCATCACCCCGTCCCCACTCCCATCACCCCGTCCCCACTCCCATCACCCCGTCCCCACTCCCATCACCGCGTCCCCACTCCCATCACCGCGTCCCCACTCCATTCACCGCATCCCCACTCCCATCACCGAATCCTCACTCCCATCACCGCGTCCCCACTCCCATCCCCGCGTCCCCACTCCCATCACCACGTCCCCACTCCCATCACCCCGTCCCCACTCCCATCACCCCGTCCCCACTCCCATCACCGCGTCCCCACTCCCATCACCGCGTCCCCACTCCATTCACCAAATCCCCACTCCTATCACCACGTCCCCACTCCCATCACCACGTCCCCACTCCATTCACCAACTCCCCACTCCCATCCCCGCGTCCCCACTCCCATCACCACGTCCCCACTCCCATCACCGCGTCCCCACTCCATTCACCAACTCCCCACTCCCATCCCCGCGTCCCCACTCCCATCACCACGTCCCCACTCCCATCACCCCGTCCCCACTCCCATCACCCCGTCCCCACTCCCATCACCACGTCCCCACTCCCATCACCGCGTCCCCACTCCATTCACCAACTCCCCACTCCCATCACCACGTCCCCACTCCCATCACCGCGTCCCCACTCCCATCACCCCGTCCCCACTCCCATCCCCGCGTCCCCACTCCCATCACCACGTCCCCACTCCCATCACCCCGTCCCCACTCCCATCACCCCGTCCCCACTCCCATCACCGCGTCCCCACTCCCATCACCGCGTCCCCACTCCATTCACCAACTCCCCACTCCCATCACCGCGTCCCCACTCCCATCACCGCGTCCCCACTCCCAACACCGCGTCCCCACTCCCATCACCCCGTCCCCACTCCCATCCCCGCGTCCCCACTCCCATCACCACGTCCCCACTCCCATCCCCGCGTCCCCACTCCCATCACCACGTCCCCACTCCCATCACCGCGTCCCCACTCCCATCACCGCGTCCCCACTCCCATCACCGGGTCCCCACTCCCATCACCACGTCCCCACTCCCATCACCGCGTCCCCACTCCCATCCCCGCGTCCCCACTCCCATCACCACGTCCCCGCTCCCATCACCGCGTCCCCACTCCCATCACCGCGTCCCCACTCCCATCACCACGTCCCCACTCCCATCACCACGTCCCCACTCCCATCACCACGTCCCCACTCCCATCACCGCGTCCCCACTCCCATCACCGCGTCCCCACTCCCATCACCGAGTCCCCACTCCCATCACCGCGTCCCCACTCCCATCACCGCGTCCCCACTCCCATCACCGAGTCCCCACTCCCATAACCGCGTCCCCACTCCCATCACCGCGCCCCCACTCCCATCACCGCGTCCCCACTCCCATCACCACGTCCCCACTCCCATCACCGCGCCCCCACTCCCATCACCGCGTCCCCACTCCCATCACCACGTCCCCACTCCCATCACCGCGTCCCCACTCCCATCACCACATCCCCACTCCCATCACCGCGTCCCCACTCCCATCACCGCGTCCCCACTTCCATCACCACGTCCCCACTCCCATCCCCACGTCCCCTCTCCCATCACCGCGTCCCCACTCCCATCACCGCGTCCCCACTCCCATCACCACGTCCCCACTCCCATCACCACGTCCCCACTCCCATCACCGCGTCCCCACTCCCATCACCGCGTCCCCACTCCCATCACCACGTCCCCACTCCCATCACCGTGTCCCCACTCCCATCACCACATCCCCACTCCCATCACCGAGTCCCCACTCCCATCACCGCGTCCCCACTCCCATCACCGCGCCCCCACTCCCATCACCGCGTCCCCACTCCCATCACCACGTCCCCACTCCCATCACCGCGCCCCCACTCCCATCACCGCGTCCCCACTCCCATCACCACGTCCCCACTCCCATCACCGCGCCCCCACTCCCATCACCACGTCCCCACTCCCATCACCGCGCCCCCACTCCCATCACCGCGTCCCCACTCCCATCACCGCGTCCCCACTCCCATCACCACGTCCCCACTCCCATCACCACGTCCCCACTCCCATCACCACGTCCCCACTCCCATCACCGCGTCCCCACTCCCATCACCGCGTCCCCACTCCCATCACCACGTCCCCACTCCCATCACCGCGTCCCCACTCCCATCACCGCGTCCCCACTCCCATCACCACGTCCCCACTCCCATCCCCGCGTCCCCACTCCCATCACCGCGTCCCCACTCCCATCACCACGTCCCCACTCCCATCACCACGTCCCCACTCCCATCACCGCGTCCCCACTCCCATCACCGCGTCCCCACTCCCATCACCGCGTCCCCACTCCCATCACCACGTCCCCACTCCCATCCCCACTCCCATCACCACGTCCCCACTCCCATCACCGCGTCCCCACTCCCATCACCGCGTCCCCACTCCCATCACCGCGTCCCCACTCCCATCACCACGTCCCCACTCCCATCACCACGTCCCCACTCCCATCACCACGTCCCCACTCCCATCACCACGTCCCCACTCCCATCACCGCGTCCCCACTCCCATCACCGCGTCCCCACTCCCATCACCACGTCCCCACTCCCATCCCCACTCCCATCACCACGTCCCCACTCCCATCACCGCGTCCCCAATCCCATCACCACGTCCCCACTCCCATCACCACGTCCCCACTCCCATCACCGCGTCCCCACTCCCATCCCCGCGTCCCCACTCCCATCACCGCGTCCCCACTCCCATCACCGCGTCCCCACTCCCATCACCGCGTCCCCACTCCCATCACCGCGTCCCCACTCCCATCACCCCGTCCCCACTCCCATCACCGCGTCCCCACACCCATCACCGCGTCCCCACTCCCATCCCCACGTCCCCACTCCCATCACCGCGTCCCCACTCCCATCCCCGCGTCCCCACTCCCATCACCGCGTCCCCACTCCCATCACCGCGTCCCCACTCCCATCACCGCGTCCCCACTCCCATCCCCACGTCCCCACTCCCATCACCACGTCCCCACTCCCATCACCGCGTCCCCACTCCCATCACTACGTCCCCGCTCCCATCACCGCGTCCCCACTCCCATCACCGCGTCCCCACTCCCATCACCGCGTCCCATTCCCATTCCCACGTCCCCACTCCCATCACCGCGTCCCCACTCCCATCACTGCGTCCCCACTCCCATCACCACGTCCCCACTCCCATCACCGCGTCCCCACTCCCATCACCGCGTCCCCACTCCCATCACCGCGTCCCCACTCCCATCACCGAATCCCCACTCCCATCACCGCGTCCCCACTCCCATCACCGCGTCCCCACTCCCATCACCGCGTCACCACTCCCATCACCGCGTCCCCACTCCCATCACCGCGTCCCGCGTCCCCACTCCCATCACCGCGTCCCCACTCCCATCACCGCGTCCCCACTCCCATCCCCACGTCCCCACTCCCATCACCACGTCCCCACTCCCATCACCGCGTCCCCACTCCCATCACCGCGTCCCCACTCCCATCACCGCGTCAACACTCCCATCACCGCGTCCCCACTCCCATCACCGCGTCCCCACTCCCATCACTACGTCCCCGCTCCCATCACCGCGTCCCCACTCCCATCACCGCGTCCCCACTCCCATCACCACGTCCCCACTCCCATCACCGCGTCCCCACTCCCATCACCGAATCCCCACTCCCATCACCGCGTCCCCACTCCCATAACCGCGTCCCCACTCCCATCACCGCGTCCCCACTCCCATCCCCGCGTCCCCACTCCCATCACCACGTCCCCACTCCCATCACCGCGTCCCCACTCCCATCACCGCGTCCCCACTCCCATCACCGCGTCCCCACTCCCATCACCGCGTCCCCACTCCCATCACCGCGTCCCCACTCCCATCACCACGCCCCCACTCCCATCACCGCGTCCCCACTCCCATCACCGCGTCCCCACTCCCATCACCACGTCCCCACTCCCATCACCACGTCCCCACTCCCATCCCCGCGTCCCCACTCCCATCACCGCGTCCCCACTCCCATCACCGCGTCCCCACTCCCATCACCGCGTCCCCACTCCCATCACCGCGTCCCCACTCCCATCACCGCGTCCCCACTCCAATCACCGCGTCCCCACTCCCATCACCGCGTCCCCACTCCCATCACCCCGTCCCCACTCCCATCACCCCGTCCCCACTCCCATCACCACGTCCCCACTCCCATCACCCCGTCCCCACTCCCATCACCGCGTCCCCACTCCCATCACCGCGTCCCCACTCCCATCACCGCGTCCCCACTCCAATCACCGCGTCCCCACTCCCATCACCGCGTCCCCACTCCCATCACCCCGTCCCCACTCCCATCACCCCGTCCCCACTCCCATCCCCACATCCCCACTCCCATCACCGCGTCCCCACTCCCATCACCAACTCCCCACTCCCATCCCCACATCCCCACTCCCATCACCACGTCCCCACTCCCATCACCGCGTCCCCACTCCCATCACCGCGTCCCCACTCCCATCACCGAATCCTCACTCCCATCACCGCGTCCCCACTCCCATCACCGAATCCCCACTCCCATCACCACGTCCTCACTCCCATCACCCCGTCCCCACTCCCATCCCCACATCCCCACTCCCATCACCGCGTCCCCACTCCCATCACCAACTCCCCACTCCCATCCCCACATCCCCACTCCCATCACCACGTCCCCACTCCCATCACCGCGTCCCCACTCCCATCACCGCGTCCCCACTCCCATCACCGCGTCCCCACTCCCATCACCGCGTCCCCACTCCCATCACCGCGTCCCCACTCCCATCACCGCGTCCCCACTCCCATCACCGCGTCCCCACTCCCATCACCGCGTCCCCACTCCCATCACCGCGTCCCCACTCCCATCACCGCGTCCCCACTCCCATCACCGCGTCCCCACTCCCATCACCGCGTCCCCACTCCAATCACCGCGTCCCCACTCCCGACACCGCGTCCCCACTCCCATCACCGCGTCCCCACTCCAATCACCGCGTCCCCACTCCCATCACCGCGTCCCCACTCCCATCACCGCGTCCCCACTCCCATCACCCCGTCCCCACTCCCATCACCGCGTCCCCACTCCCATCACCGCGTCCCCACTCCCATCACTGCGTCCCCACTCCCATCACCGAATCCCCACTCCCATCACCGCGTCCCCACTCCCATCACCGCGTCCCCACTCTCATCACCGGGTCCCCACTCCCATCACCGCGTCCCCACTCCCATCACCGCGTCCCCACTCCCATCACCGCGTCCCCACTCCCATCACCGCGTCCCCACTCCCATCACCGCGTCCCCACTCCCATCACCGCGTCCCCACTCCCATCACCACGTCCCCACTCCCATCACCGCGTCCCCACTCCCATCACCGCGTCCCCACTCCCATCACTGCGTCCCCACTCCCATCACCGAATCCCCACTCCCATCACCACGTCCTCACTCCCATCACCGCGTCCCCACTCCCATCACCGCGTCCCCACTCCCATCACCGCGTCCCCACTCCCATCACCACGTCCCCACTCCCATCACCACGTCCCCACTCCCATCACCGCGTCCCCACTCCCATCACCGCGTCCCCACTCCCATCACCGCGTCCCCACTCCCATCACCGCGTCCCCACTCCCATCACTGCGTCCCCACTCCCATCACCGCGTCCCCACTCCCATCACCACGTCCCCACTCCCATCACCCCGTCCCCACTCCCATCCCCACATCCCCACTCCCATCACCGCGTCCCCACTCCCATCCCCACATCCCCACTCCCATCACCACGTCCCCACTCCCATCACCGCGTCCCCACTCCCATCACCGCGTCCCCACTCCCATCACCGCGTCCCCACTCCCATCACCGCGTCCCCACTCCCATCACCGCGTCCTCACTCCCATCACCGCGTCCCCACTCCCATCACCGCGTCCCCACTCCCATCACCGCGTCCCCACTCCCATCACTGCGTCCCCACTCCCATCACCGCGTCCCCACTCCCATCACCGCGTCCTCACTCCCATCACCACGTCCCCACTCCCATCACCGCGTCCCCACTCCCATCACCGCGTCCCCACTCCCATCACTGCGTCCCCACTCCCATCACCGCGTCCCCACTCCCATCACCGCGTCCTCACTCCCATCACCGCGTCCCCACTCCCATCACCGCGTCCCCACTCCCATCACCGCATCCCCACTCCCATCCCCACATCCCCACTCCCATCACCGCGTCCCCACTCCCATCACCGCGTCCCCACTCCCATCACCGCGTCCCCACTCCCATCACCCCGTCCCCACTCCCATCACCGCGTCCCCACTCCCATCACCACGTCCCCACTCCCATCACCACGTCCCCACTCCCATCACTGCGTCCCCACTCCCATCACCGAATCCCCACTCCCATCACCACGTCCTCACTCCCATCACCCCGTCCCCACTCCCATCCCCACATCCCCACTCCCATCACCGCGTCCCCACTCCCATCACCAACTCCCCACTCCCATCCCCACATCCCCACTCCCATCACCACGTCCCCACTCCCATCACCGCGTCCCCACTCCCATCACCGAATCCCCACTCCCATCACCACGTCCTCACTCCCATCACCCCGTCCCCACTCCCATCCCCACATCCCCACTCCCATCACCGCGTCCCCACTCCCATCACCAACTCCCCACTCCCATCCCCACATCCCCACTCCCATCACCACGTCCCCACTCCCATCACCGCGTCCCCACTCCCATCACCGCGTCCCCACTCCCATCACCGCGTCCCCACTCCCATCACCACGTCCCCACTCCCATCACCTGTTCAAGTGAAGACAAGCATCCAGCAGAGGGCAGTAGAGCGGAGCTGCTGATTGGCTGTTGCGAGGGAGATTTGCAATCGTCCGGTGCGGTCACTCTAATTTGAAGGTGTACCTGTGCAAGTGACCCTAGCTGTTCAAGCGAAGACAAGCATCCAGCAGAGGGCAGTAGAGCAGAGCTGCTGATTGGCTGTTGCGAGGGAAATTTGCAATCGTCCGGTGCGGTCACTCTAATTTGAAGGTGTACCTGTACTAGAGACCCTAACTGTTCAAGTGAAGACAAGCATCCAGCAGAGAGCAGTAGAGCGGAGCTGCTGATTGGCTGTTGTGGGGACAATTTGCATACATCTGGTGCGGTCACTCAAACTTGAAGGTGGTTTGTTGAGGAGCTGTTGTCAAGTGACACTTAAACCCGAACACGTTTTCAGTGTTTCCCTCCCTATCCCCTCCTCTAACCAAAAAAAAAACAACCGCTGTAAAGATCAAGAGGAAGGCTCGAGGTCAGGTAGAAGTAGAAAGAAGTTGAACCGTGACGTCACAGCCTGCAGGTAAGGGATTGGCTGGTGACTGGTAAGTAGTTTTTCTTTTATTTTCCCTCTGGTGTTATCGTGCGGGGTGCAGAGGTTGCTGAGTGAGTGCTTGCTGAGAAGGGGAGTGAATAACAGGTAAGCTCTTTCTTTCTTTTTCTTTTTTTATCCAGAGGGTCTGGAAGGGAAGGGAGTGCAATGTTCCTCCTGCCGAATGTTTGAGGTGAGGGACGCCATCAGTGTCCCTGCTGATTTCATTTGTGGGAAGTGAATCCACCTCCAGCTCCTCAGAAACCGCGTTAGGGAACTGGAGCTGGAGCTGGATGAACCTCGGATCATTCGGGAGGCAGAGGTGTCATTGATAGAAGCTTCAGGGATGTAGTTACTCCGAAGAATAAAGATAGATGGGTGATGGTGAGAGGGGCTGGGAGGAAGTAATCAGTACAGGGATCCCCTGTGGTCGTTCCCCTTAGTAACAAGTATATCGCTTTGGATACTGTTGGGGACGACGACTTACCAGGGGTAAGCCATGGGGGACAGGTCTCTGGCACAGAGTCTGTCCCTGTTGCTCAGAAGGGAATGGGGGAGAGGTGTAGAGCATTAGACATTGGAGACTCCATAGTTAGGGGGATAGATAGGAGATTCTGTGGGAACGAGAGAGACTCGCGGTTGGTGTGTTGCCTCCCAGGTGCCAGGGTGCGTGATGTCTCGGATCGTGTTTTCGGCATCCTTAAAGGGGAGGGGGAGCAGCCCCAAGTCGTGGTCCACATAGGTGCCAATGACAGAGGTAGGGATAGGGATGTAAGGCAAGAATTCAGGGAGCTAGGGTAGAAACTTAGATCTATGACAAAGAGTTATTATCTCTGCGTTGTTACCCATGCCACGTGCTAGCGAGATGAGGAATAGGGAGAGGGAGGAGTTGAACACGTGACTACAGGGATGGTGCAGGAGGGAGGGTTTCAGATTTCTGGATAATTGGGGCTCATTCTGGGGTCGGTGGGACCTCTACAAACGGGACAGTCTACATGTGGACCAGAGGGGTACCAATATCCTGGGGGGGGAAATTTGCTAATGCTCTTCGGGAGGGTTTAAACTAGTTCAGCAGGGGCTTGGGAACCTGAATTGTAGCTCCAGTATACAGGAGGTTGAGAGTAGTGAGGTCATGAATAAGGTTTCAAAGTTGCAGGAGTGTACCGGCAGGCAGGAAGGTGGTTTAAAGTGTGTCTTCTTCAATGTCAGGAGCATCCGGAATAAGGTGGGTGAACTTGCGGCATGGGTTGGTACCTGGGACTTCGATGTTGTGGCCATTTCGGAGACATGGATAGAGCAGGGACAGGAATGGTTGTTGCAGGTGCCGGGGTTTAGATATTTCAGTAAGCTCAGGGAAGGTGGTAAAAGAGGGGGAGGGGTGGCATTGTTAGTCAAGGACAGTATTACAGTGGCAGAAAGGACGTTTGATGAGGACTCGTCTACTGAGGTAGTATGGGCTGAGGTTAGCTACAGGAAAGGAGAGGTCACCCTGTTAGGGGTTTTCTATAGACCTCCGAAAAGCTCCAGAGATGTAGAGGAAAGGATTGCAAAGATGATTCTGGATGGGAGCGAAAGCAACTGGGTTGTTGTTATGGGGGACTTTAACTTTCCAAATATTGACTGGAAACGCTATAGTTCGAGTACATTAGATGGGTCCGTTTTTGTCCAATGTGTGCAGAAGGGTTTCCTGACACAGTATGTAGATAGGCCAACGAGAGGCGAGGCCATATTGGATTTGGTACTGGGTAATGAACCAGGACAGGTGTTAGATTTGGAGGTAGGTGAGCACTTTGGTGATAGTGACCACAATTCGATTACGTTTACTTTAGTGATGGAAAGGGATAGGTATATACCTCAGGGCAAGAGTTATATCTGGGGGAAAGGCAATTATGATGCGATGAGGCAAGACTTAGGATGCATCGGATGGAGAGGAAAACTGCAGGGGATGGGCACAATCGAAATGTGCAGCTTGTTCAAGGAACAGCTACTGCGTGTCCTTGATAAGTATGTACCTGTCAGGCAGGGAGGAAGGAAGTGGTCGAGCAAGGGAACCGTGGTTTACTAAAGCAGTCGAAACTCTTGTCAAGAGGAAGAAGGAGACTTATGTAAAGATGAGACATGAAGGTTCAGTTAGGGCGCTCGAGAGTTACACGTTAGCTAGGAAGGACCTAAAGGGAGAGCTAAGAAGAGCCAGGAGGGAACATGAGAAGTCTTTGGCAGGTAGGATCAAGGATAACCCTAAAGCTTTCTATAGATATGTCAGGAATAAAAGAATGACTAGGGTAAGAGTAGGGCCAGTCAAGGACAGTGGTGGGAAGTTGTGCTTGGAGTCCGAGGAGATAGGAGAGGTGCTAAATGAATATTTTTCGTCAGTATTCACACAGGAAAAAGACAATGTTGTCGAGGAGAATACTGAGATTCAGGCTACTAGACGAGAAGGGCTTGAGGTTCATAAGGAGGAGGTGTTAGCAATTCTGGAAAGTGTGAAAATAGATAAGTCCCCTGGGCCGGATGGGATTTATCCTAGGATTCTCTGGGAAGCTAGGGAGGAGATTGCTGAGCCTTTGACTTTGATCTTTAAGTCATCTTTGTCTACAGGAATAGTGCCAGAAGACTGGAGGATAGCAAATGTTGTCCCCTTGTTCAAGAAGGGGAGTAGAGACAACCCCGGTAACTATAGACCAGTGAGCCTTACTGCTGTTGTGGGCAAAATCTTGGAAAGGTTTATAAGAGATAGGGGGCGCGATTCTCCCACCCCCCCCACCGGGTGGAAGAATCGCCGGGGGCTGGCGTGAATCCCGCCCCCACCGTGTCCCGAATTCTCCGCCACCAGAGATTCGGCGGGGGCGGGAATCGCGCCGCGCCGGTCGGCGGGAATCGCGCCGGTTGGTGGGCCCACCCCCGGCGATTCTCCGGTCCGCGATGGGCCAAAGTCCCGCCGCTGTCTACCCTCGCCAGCCGGCGTGGATTGAACCACCTTTTGAACGGCGGGACAAGGCGGCGCGGGCGGGCTGCGGGGTCCTGGGGGGGGGCGCGGGGCGATCTGGCCCCGGGGGGTGCCCCCACGGTGGCCTGGCCCGCGATCGGGGCCCACCGATCCGCGGGCGGGCCTGTGCCGTGGGGGCACTCTTTTCCTTCCGCCTTCGCCACGGTCTTCACTATGGCGGAGGCGGAAGAGATCCCCTCCACTGCGCATGCGCGGGGATGCCGTGAGCGGCCGCTGACGCTCCCGCGCATGCGTCGCACGGCAAAGTCATTTCCGCGTCAGCTGGCGGGGCGGAAATCAGTCCGGCGCGGGCCTAGCCCCTCAAGGTGAGGGCTCGGCCCCTCGAGATGCGGAGAATACTGCACCTTTGGGGCGGAGCGATGCCGGACTGTTTTGGGCGCCGGTCGGCGGACATCGCGCCGATTGCGGAGAATCCCGCCCAGTATGTATAATCATCTGGAAAGGAATAATTTGATTAGACATAGTCAACACGGTTTTGTGAAGGTTACGTCATGCCTCACAAACCCTATTGAGTCCTTTGAGAAGGTGACCAAACAGGTAGATGAGGGTAGAGCAGTTGATGTGGTGTATATGGATTTCAGTAAAGCGTTTGATAAGGTTCCCCACGGTAGGCTACTGCAGAAAATACAGAGGCATGGGATTCAGGGTGATTTAGCAGTTTGGATCAGAAATTGGCTAGCTGGAAGAAGACAGAGGGTGGTGGTTGATGGGAAATGTTCAGACTGGAGTCCAGTTACTAGTGGTGTGCCACAAGGATCTGTTTTGGGGCCACTGCTGTTTGTCATTTTTATAAATGACCTGGAGGAGGGCGTAGAAGGATGGGTGAGTAAATTTGCAGATGACACTAAAGTCGGTGGAGTTGTGGACAGTGCGGAAGGATGTTACAAGTTTCCGAGGGACATAGATTAGCTGCAGCGCTGGGCTGAGAGGTGGCAAATGGAGTTTAATGCAGAAAAGTGTGAGGTGATTAATTTTGGAAGGAATAACAGGAAGACAGAGTACTGGGCTAATGGTAAGATTCTTGGCAGTGTGGATGAGCAGAGAGATCTCAGTGTCCATGTTCACAGATCCCTGAAAGTTGCCACTCAGGTTGAGAGGGTTGTTAAGACGGCGTACGGTGTGTTAGCTTTTATTGGTGGAGGGATTGAGTTTCGGAGCCATGAGGTCACGTTGCAACTGTACAAAACTCTGGTGTGGCCGCATTTGGAGTATTGCGTGTAATTCTGGTCGCCGCATTATAGGAAGGATGTGGAAGCATTGGAAAGGGTGCAGAGGAGATTTACCAGAATGTTGCCTGGTAAGGAGGGAAGATCTTATGAGGAAAGGCTGAGGAACTTGAGGCTGTTTTTGTTAGAGAGAAGAAGGTTAAGAGGTGATTTAATCGAGGTATACAAGATGATCAGAGGATTGGATAGGGTGGACAGTGAGAGCCTTTTTCCTCGGATGGTGATGTCTAGCACGAGGGGACATAGCTTTAAATTGAGGGGAGATAGATATAGGACAGATGTCAGAGGTAGGTTCTTTACTCAGAGAGTAGTAAGGGTGTGGAATGCCCTGCCTGCAACAGTAGTGGACTCGCCAACACTAAGGGTATTCAAATGGTCATTGGATAGACATATGGACGATAAGGGAATAGTGTAGATGGGCTTTAGAGCGGTTTCACAGGTCGGCCCAACATCGAGGGCTGAAGGGCCTGTACTGCGCTGGAATGTTCTATGTTCTATCTCTGTGTCCTCCTCTAGCCCCTACACATCCTCTCTAACTCTGTAACCTCTCCAGCCCCTACACCCCCTCACTATCTCTGTAACCCCTCCAGCCCCTACACCCCCTCCCTATCTCTGTAACCTCCTCCAGCCCCTACACCTCCTCCCTATCTCTGTAACCTCCTCCAGCCCCTACACCCCCTCCCTATCTCTGTAACCTCCTCCAGCCCCTACACCCCCTCCCTATCTCTGTAACCTCCGCCAACCCCTACACCCCCTCCCTATCTCTGTAACCTCCTCCAGCCCCGTCACCCCCTCCCTCTCTCTGTAACCTCCTCCAGCCCCTACACCCCCTCCCTATATCTGTAACCTCCTCCAGCCCCTACACCCCCTCCCTATCTCTGTAACCTCCACCAGCCCCGTCACCCCCCTCCCTATCGCTGTAACCTCCTCCAATCCCCGCACCCCCTCCCTATCACTGTAACCTCCTCCAGTCCCTACACCCCCTCCCTATCTCTGTAACCTCCTCCACCCCCTACACCCCTCCCTATCTCTGTAACCTCCTCCAGCCCCTACACCCCCTCCCTATCTTTGTAACCTCCGCCAACGCCTACACCCCTACCTATCTCTGTAACCTCCTCCACCCCCTCCCTATCTCTGTAACCTCGTCCAGCCCCTTCAACTCCTCCCTATCTCTGTAACCTCGTCAAACCCGTACACACCCTCCCTATCTCTGTAACCTTCTCCAACCCCTACACCCCTTCCCTATCTCTGTAACCTCCACCAACCCCTACACCCCCTCCCTATCTCTGTAACCTCCTCCAGCCCCTACACCCCCTCCCTATCTCAGTAACCTCCGCCAACCCCTACACCCCCCCCCTATCTCTGTAACCTCCTCCAGCCCCTACATCCCCTCCCTATCTCTCTAACCTCCTCCAGCTCATACACTTCCTCCCTATCTCTGTACCCTCAGTGGCTACAACCCTCCAATAGTGCGGCGCTCCCTCAGTACTGACCCTCCGACAGTGCAGCGCTCCCTCAGTACTGACCCTCCGACAGTGCAGCACTCCCTCAGTACTGACCCTCCCTCAGTGTGGCGCTCCCTCAGTACTGACCCTCCGACAGTGCGGCGCTCCCTCAGTACTGCTCCTCCGACAGTGTGGCGCTCCCTCAGTACTGACCCTCTGACAGTGCGGCGCTCCCTCAGTACTGCTCCTCCGACAGTGTGGCGCTCCCTCAGTACTGACCCTCCGACAGTGCGGCGCTCCCTCAGTACTGCTCCTCCGACAGTGTGGCGCTCCCTCAGTACTGACCCTCCGACAGTGCGGCACTCCCTCAGTACTGACCCTCCGACAGTGCAGCGCTCCCTCAGTACTGACCCTCCGACAGTGCGGCGCTCCCTCAGCACAAACCCTCCGGCAGTGCGGCGCTCCCTCAGTACTGACCCTCCGACAGTGCGGCGCTCCCTCAGTACTGACCCTCCGACAGTGCGGCGCTCCCTCAGTACTGACCCTCCGACAGTGCGGCGCTCCCTCAGCACAAACCCTCCAACAGTGCGGCGCTCCCTCAGTACTGACCCTCCGACAGTGCAGCGCTCCCTCAGTACTGACCCTCCGACAGTGCGGCGCTCCCTCAGCACAAACCCTCCGGCAGTGCGGCGCTCCCTCAGTACTGACCCTCCGACAGTGCGGCGCTCCCTCAGTACTGACCCTCCGACAGTGCGGCGCTCCCTCAGTACTGACCCTCCGACAGTGCGGCGCTCCCTCAGCACAAACCCTCCAACAGTGCGGCGCTCTCTCAGTACTGACCCTCCAACAGTGCGGCGCTCCCTCAGTACTGACCCTCCGACAGTGCGGCGCTCAATCAGCACAAACCCTCCAACAGTGCGGCGCTCCCTCAGTACTGACCCTCCAACAGTGCGGCGCTCCCTCAGTACTGACCCTCCCACAGTGCGGTGCTCCCTCAGCACTGACCCTCCCTCAGTGCTGACCCTCCAACAGTGCGGCGCTCCCTCAGTACTGACCCTCCGACAGTGCGGCCCTCCCTCAGTACTGACCCTCCGACAGTGCGGCGCTCCCTCAGCACAAACCCTCCAACAGTGCGGCGCTCCCTCAGTACTGACCCTCCCACAGTGCGGTGCTCCCTCAGCACTGACCCTCCCTCAGTGCGGCGCTCCCTCAGCACAAACCCTCCAACAGTGCGGCCCTCCCTCAGTACTGACCCTCCGACAGTGCGGCCCTCCCTCAGTACTGACCCTCCGACAGTGCGGCCCTCCCTCAGCACCAACCCTCCAACAGTGCGGCGCTCCCTCAGTACTGACCCTCCCACAGTGCGGTGCTCCCTCAGCACTGACCCTCCCTCAGTACTGACCCTCCCACAGTGCGGCGCTCCCTCAGTACTGACCCTCCGACAGTGTGGCGCACCCTCAGTACTGACCCTCCGACAGTGCGACGCTCCCTCAGTACTGACCCTCCGACAGTGCGGTGCTCCCTCAATACTGACCCTCCGACAGTGCGGCGCTCCCTCAGTACTGACCCTCCGACAGTGCGGTGCTCCCTCAGTACTGACCCTCCGACAGTGCGACGCTCCCTCAGTACTGACCCTCCGACAGTGCGGCGCTCCCTCAGTACTGACCCTCCGACAGTGTGGCGTTCCCTCAGTACTGACCCTCCCACAGTGCGGCGTTCCCTCAGTACTGACCCTCTGACGGTGTGGCGCTCCCTCAGTACTGACCCTCCGACAGGGCGGCGCTCCCTCAGTACTGACCTTCCCACAGTGCGGCTCCCTCAGTTCTGACCCTCTGACAGTGCGGCGCTCCCTCAGTACTGACCCTCCGACTGTGCGGAGCTCCCTCAGTACTTACCCTCTGACAGTGCGGCGCTCCCTCAGTACTGACCCTCCGACAGTGCGGCGCTCCCTAGGTACTGACTCTCCCACAGTGCGGCGCTCCCTCAGTACTGACCCTCCGACAGTGTGGCGCACCCTCAGTACTGACCCTCCCACAGTGCGGCGCTCCCTCAGTACTGACCCTCCGACAGTGCGGCGCTCCCTCAGTACTGGCCCTCCCACAGTGCGGCGCTCCCTCAGTACTGACCCTCCGACAGTGTGGCGCACCCTCAGTACTGAACCTCACACAGTGCGGCACTCCCTCAGTACTGACCCTCCCACAGTGCGGCGCTCCCTCAGTACTGACCCTCCCACAGTGCGGCGCTCCCTCAGCACTGACCCTCTGACAGTGCGGCGCTCCCTCAGTACTGACCCTCTGACAGTGCGGCGCTCCCTCAGTACTGACCCTCCGACAGTGCGGCGCTCCCTCAGTACTGACCCTCCGACAGTGCGGCGCTCCCTCAGTACTGACCCTCCGACAGTGTGGCGCACCCTCAGTACTGACCCTCCAACAGTGCGGCGCTCCCTCAGTACTGACCCTCCCACAGTGCGGTGCTCCCTCAGCACTGACCCTCCCTCAGTGCGGCGCTCCCTCAGCACAAACCCTCCAACAGTGCGGCCCTCCCTCAGTACTGACCCTCCGACAGTGCGGCCCTCCCTCAGTACTGACCCTCCGACAGTGCGGCCCTCCCTCAGCACAAACCCTCCAACAGTGCGGCGCTCCCTCAGTACTGACCCTCCCACAGTGCGGTGCTCCCTCAGCACTGACCCTCCCTCAGTACTGACCCTCCCACAGTGCGGCGCTCCCTCAGTACTGACCCTCCCACAGTGCGGCACTCCCTCAGTACTGACCCTCCCACAGTGCGGCGCTCCCTCAGTACTGACCCTCCCACAGTGCGGCGCTCCCTCAGTACTGACCCTCCCACAGTGCGGCACTCCCTCAGCACTGACCCTCCCACAGTGCGGCACTCCCTCAGTACTGACCCTCCCACAGTGCCGCGCTCCCTCAGTACTGACCCTCCGACAGTGTGGCACTCCCTCAGTATTTTCTTCTTAACTTTAGAGTACCTGTTGTGTGGAAGATCAACCACTTCAAGAGTCAGACTTGCTGTGATCAGATAAATGCAGTTTTATTGTTACACAAAGCTTCGGGAGAAAGCGTGCGTACCCCGCGGTACAGTACCCTTACTCCCTTAGGTCCAGGCCTTACTCCCTTAGGTCCAGGCCTTACTCCCTTAGGTCCAGGCCTTACTCCCTTAGGTCCAGGCCTTACTCCCGGTTTGGATGGCAGTCATTCGTTTTATACTTTGGTTCACAATGAGCCCAGATACAAAACAATTATCACCTTGATATCTTTAAACATTTTATAGATTGTACATCGCTATTTGGAAGCGTTTTGCCATTTACACATGGTTATAGTCAAAGAGGTTTTACAGGTTACAGGCAGCAGCAGGAAAGTAGTATCGATTGTCCCTTTGTATTAGGAAATGGCCCAAGACATTTGTATTAGCATATCATTGTGTACACCTTGACTGAAGTCAGCTTTATTCAAGTGGTGTCCCGCATTTACGTATTTCTTAATCTTCCTGTCTGGCTCCCTTCGTCCTGGATCTGTTCCTATCTGTCCCACTGGCACCCCGCCGGGCTCCCGGCACCAGTTATGTCTGCTTTATTCTCTGTGTCTCCATCGTGTGTGTCAGGCAGCCCTCTTCTGTGCCAAGTGCCCTTCTGAACCATTTCCCACGCCAACCCCTCCTTGTGGTCCGGGCTGTTGTCGCCCCAACAGCCCCGTAGACCAACACCATGGTACCTCTCATCGGTACAGGTCCGCAACTTCCCGTCTTTCTCCGCATCTCCTGGGGTCTTCGGGGAATATCGGGGTTTCGTTAAGGGTGACACTGGCTCCTGACACGACCTTTGGTACGGTACTGCAGCAGATTTTTAGACCCCCAAAGCTCAGGCAGCGCACCAGTGTGACCGATATGAACATGACCAGTCCGTGTATTAAATAGGGTCCCCAGGTATTTCCCACTAGCCACTCTAGCCAGCTACTTCCTTTTGTGGGTCCCTGTCTGAAGTTATCCAGTTGTTCCCTGATATTGCGAATGGCCTCTGTAATATAGGATTCATCTATGACATGGGTTATACATTTATCTCCTATGATTGTACACACTCCCCCTTGTTGGGCTAACTGGTAGTCTACTGCATACCGTGTCTGTTGTGCTTATAATCTGAGTTCAGCCATTTCTTGGTTGACAGCCTCTAGCGCTTTTGAGGTACTGTTTCCCAAGATTGTTAATCCACAAACAATTACATTTCTGTTCTGAGCACTAATCACTCCTGCTGCTCCCCCCCAGAGATAGAGTCCCGAGGAACCCGTACCCCAGGGATGATCCTAATGTGCCCAGGGTTTCCCAATCAGTGCGGAATTCCTTGCTGATAGCCCGGGTCACTATTCTTCTCCGGATATGTCCCTTTCTGAGGGCATGGTACGGTGAGTGGTCCTATGGTTCCCACTGCAAAAAGGCCTGGGAGATGTCGTGTTTCTGTCGCGTACGTTCCATTGAAGAGGAAGACGTATCCCTCCTTTGCCCGGTAGCACGTAGTGTCCTGATTATGAGTCTGCCTGTATTCCCAATTTCTCGGTTCCCCTGACTCCCCGTTGGATACCACCACCTGGTAAGTATCAAACGGGTATATCCATGTGGCTGAGCGTACGTGAGTCCCATTGCACTGCCCACACATGAGCTGTCTTCCTGCGGTTATGTTCATACATTTTAGTTCCTTGCAGGTGCAAGTAACCTGTCCTTTATTAACCCGACAATGCTGGCGGATGCCCTGCGTCTGTATGCAGGAATTATTTGTGGGGACCAGGGCATGGGCACATCCCCCTCCCTGCCCTGTGAAACAAAGCAGATAGCTTGCCGTATCTTGACCAGCTTTCCCTCCCTCCGTTTGGAGCTCCCTGCCCCCAGAGTCGGTGGGATTTACAAGTTTCACACATCATCCCCTTTTTATACTTTCCGATTTCTCCCTTACAGGGTGCACCTGATGTATCAACTGGATATAAATTGCTCGGGATCCACCCAGGGGTGGCTACAAATAGGGCTTCTACCGACTGTCGCATACAGTTCGATTCCCGTGTAAGCTTATGTGGGCTTTGTAGAATAGATTATCCTCTAGCCCAGTCAAATTTACAGTCGCGACAACGCAAAGTATCATAATCACACCCGTGGTTCCACACATTTTTACAGCGAGCAAGTAGCAATTCTAACACTATCGGTTATAATCTGTCTGTATGCTTGGTCGCAGAACTGCTCTCTACTTTCCGAGTACACGAGTCCTTCGCTCGCGGTCTCCTCCTGTGTTTGGGCGAAAGCAATCGGATTAGTTCATTCATGTTTATACGATTTCAGCTGGGTCCAGTGTTTCCATGTTCCCTTCCCTCCTATGTCAATACAGGCACAGGGTCTCCACTAATTATGACTTCATATGGCCCATTCCATTTTGGGGCAAATCCTGGCTTAACAGGTTTTTATTAGGACGCGATCTGTTCCTATCTGTCCCACTGGCACCCCGCTGGGCTCCAGGCATCAGTTATGCCTGCTTTATTCTCTGTGTCTCCATCTTCTGTGCCAAGTGCCCTTCTGAACCATTCCCCACTTCTGTACCCAATTCATTGTCTCCAATTAAGGGGCAATTTAGCGCGGCCAATCCACCTACCCTGCACATCTTTGGGTTGTGGGGGCGAGGCCCACGCGGACACGGGGAGAATGGGCAAACTCCACACGGGCAGTGACCCAGAGCCGGGATCGAACCCGGGACCTTGGTCCCGTGACACAGCAGTGCTAACCCCCTGCGCCGCCCTGCTGCCCTCACTCCCTCAGCACTGACCATCCTGTCGGGCGAGAGCACCTTTAAGAAATGGGTGTTTAAGAAATTGGTGTTCATGAAAATAGCTGTAGTGGCTGTACCTTTAAGACATGAATGTTTATCAGTGATGTCAGAGAGTGGGTGGAGCTGGGCTGTCTGTCTGCTTTACTTTCGTTTTAGGCTGTTTGCTCCAGGGTGTGGTTAGTTTCGTTTTGAGAGCTGGATACCTGCAGGCAAAGCAAGGAGCTGAATAAGGATCCCTCTCTGCAAACTAAAGACTGTCTCCAGATCAATTGGGTTATTTCAAAGTGCTGACTGCTCTCAGTAGAGAATTTAAACCTGATCTCAGTGTTATTGATGTTAATAAGGAAAGATTAAGGTTTACATATGGAATGGGCGCGATTCTCCGCTCCCGCGACTAAGTGCCCACGCCATCGCGAACGCCGTCGAGGTTCACGACGGCGCGAAACGGCCCCGATCTCGACCGATTCAGGGCCCGAAAATGGGCTAGGATCGGGGCCGTGCCGCGAAAGCAACGTCGTCAGCGCGCGCCGGGCATTGGCGCCGCATAAAAGCGGCGCCGCGTCATCCGCCGCGTAACTGGCGTCACCCGCGCATGCGCGGTTGCCGTCCTCCCGCCTCGTCCCCCCACAGGCGGCCCCCCCCCAGCGTTCCCGCGCTGTTCCCGCCGGCAGCGACCAGTTGTGGATGGCGCCGGTGGGAAGCCGTCGTTTTGGGCAGGCCGCTCGGCCCATCCGGGCCGGAGAATAGCGGGTGTAGCAGAGAAACACCATTTTGGGTGTCTCGGGCGATTCTCTGGCCTGCGCCGCGCAGAACCCGACGGGGCCGTTCTCACCGCTTGGGTGAGTCGTGGGAGGGGGTCGGACCGGCGTCGCGGGGAAAAATGGCGCGCCAGGCGATTCTCCCAACCGCCGCGGGAGCGGAGAATCGCGCCCATTATATCTGTGGGGAGGATTGGTGTTGATAGTTAAGATGTTTACTGTCGGTTTATAAAGTGTTAACTGGTTTCCAAAATATACATTATTTTAATTTAAAAGTACTGTGGATTTCTGGTGCATCCCATCTGTAAAGTAGGCCCGTGTGTTTCCCATAGCCACAATCTATTCAAAGTTGTGAGCGTGTCATGTGAGTGTACCTTTAAGTAATTGGTGTTTATAAATGGGTTTGTATATAAATATCTGTAGTGAGAGTACCTTTAAGAAATGGGTGTTTATTACTGCAGTGATGTCAGAGAGAGGGTGGAGCTGGGCTGTCTGTCAGCTTTTTACTTTCGTTTTTGAGCAGGCTGCAGGGTGTGTTTTAGTTTTGTTTTGAGTGTTGGAGCTGAAGCCAGACAAAGCAGGTGTACTGCTATTCTCTCTGCCATCATAATCTCTGCAAGCTTATGAATGACCATTTTCTGATTTCAACCTGTTAACTGTTCTCAGTAGTGAAGTTAAACCTGATGTCTTTCTGTTAAAGGTTTTGTTTTTAAGCCTTATGGATGTTAAAAGGAAAGCTGAAAGGAATACTTAGTGTTGTATTCTTTGGGAGTTGTATTTGAATTGATGGTTGCTATGATGTTCACTGTATGTTTTAAAAAGGTTAACTTGAGTTCATAGAATAAACATTGTTTTGCTTTAAGAAAATACCTTTCCATTTCTGCTGTCCCACCCCTGTAGAGTGGGCAGTGTGCTCCCCACACCACAATCTAGTAAAAGTTGTGGATCAGGTGAACTCCATGATACACTTTGGGGTTCTCTAAACCCTGGCCCATAACAAATTGGGGGCTCAAGGGGGATAAAAGTCTATCGATTGGATTGGCTCAGTGAACTTAAAGACAGTGAGGGGTGAGCATATTGTGGGTGCTTTTCAGGTGTGGTATTTCAGTTTAAGTAGGGAGTGTGTTGTGGACACTGGCTCTTTCAGAGGCTCTGAGATTTTTGGGGGTGGAGACGGTCACACGCAGTACCTTACGGACAGAGACTAAAAGCAGACTGTTAGATTTGGCAAAAAACATTGCAGTTAACATTACCTGACAAAATGCGAAAAGATGAGGTAATTATGGTGGTGGCTAAGCATTTAAAGTTGCCTGAGATACAGTTTGACTCATTGGAAATGGCAAAAATCCAGTTACAAATTAAACAAATGGAACATGAGAAAGAATTAAAGCAGCTTGAATACGAAAGCGAGAGAGAGGAAAAAGAAAGAGAAATGGAGATACAGATTAGGGAAAAAGATAAAGAGAGAGAGTTTGAACTTCAGAAAATGGCCATGAAACATGACAATCAGTTAAAATTGGCAGGCGTAAAGGGAAACGTACAGTTGGTGGATAGTGATGAGGATAGTGAGAAAGAGCTTCATAGTCAAAGGCTTGGTGGGGATCTATTTAAATATGTCCAAGCATAGCCAAGGTTTGATGAGAAGGAGGTAGAAGCCTTTTTCATTTCATTTAAAAAAAGTAGCTAAACAAATGAAATGGCCACAGGACATTTGGGTATTACTGATTCAAACAAAGCTGGTAGGTAGGGCTAGGGAAGTGTTTGCATCACTACCGGAGGAGGTATCTGGGACGTATGAGGAGGTGAAAAAAATCCATCTTAGGTGCATATGAACTAGGCCTGAAGCTTACAGACAAAGGTTTAGAAATTTAAGGAAAGAATTTGGTCAAACATACTGCAGTTTGAAAGGATGAAACAGAGTAATTTTGATAGGTGGATAAGGGCTTTGAAAATAGACCAAACGTATGAAGCTCTCAGAGAAATTATAGTTTTGGAGGAGTTTAAAAATTCAATTCCTGATGTAGTGAGAACTCATGTGGAAGAACAGAGGGTTAAAACTGCGAGGTTAGCAGCAGAAATGGCAGATGATTATGAATTAGTTCATAAATCAAAGCTTGGTTTCCGACATCAGTTTCAGCCTGTGAGGGATATAAACTGGGGACATAGAACATAGAACGATACAGCGCAGTACAGGCCCTTCGGCCCACGATGTTGCACTGAAACAAAAGCCATCTAACCTACACTATGCCATTATCATCCATATGTTTATCCAATAAACTTTTAAATGCCCTCAATGTTGGCGAGTTCACTACTGTAGCAGGTAGGGCATTCCACGGCCTCACTACTCTTTGCGTAAAGAACCTACCTCTGACCTCTGTCCTATATCTATTACCCCTCAGTTTAAAGCTATGTCCCCTCGTGCCAGCCATTTCCATCCGCGGGAGAAGGCTCTCACTGCCCACCCTACCCAACCCCCTGATCATTTTGTATGCCTCTATTAAGTCTCCTCTTAACCTTCTTCTCTCCAACGAAAACAACCTCAAGTCCATCAGCCTTTCCTCATAAGATTTTCCCTCCATACCAGGCAACATCCTGGTAAATCTCCTCTGCACCTGCTCCAAAGCCTCCACGTCCTTCCTATAATGCGGTGACCAGAACTGTACGCAATACTCCAAATGCGGCCGTACCAGAGTTCTGTACAGCTGCAACATGACCTCCTGACTCCGGAACTCAATCCCTCTACCAATAAAGGCCAACACTCCATAGGCCTTCTTCACAACCCTATCAACCTGGGTGGCAACTTTCAGGGATCTATGTACATGGACACCAAGATCCCTCTGCTCACCCACACTTCCAAGAACTTTACCATTAGCCAAATATTCCGCATTCCTGTTATTCCTTCCAAAGTGAATCACCTCACACTTCTCTACATTAAACTCCATTTGCCACCTCTCAGCCCAGCTCTGCAGCTTATCTATATCCCTCTGTAACCTGCTACATCCTTCCACACTATCGACAACACCACCGACTTTAGTATCGTCTGCAAATTTACTCACCCACCCTTCTGCGCCTTCCTCTAGGTCATTGATAAAAATGACAAACAGCAACGGCCCCAGAACAGATCCTTGTGGTACGCCACTTGTAACTGAACTCCATTCTGAACATTTCCCATCAACCACCACCCTCTGTCTTCTTTCAGCTAGCCAATTTCTGATCCACATCTCTAAATCACCCTCAATCCCCAGCCTCCGTATTTTCTGCAATAGCCTACCGTGGGGAACCTTATCAAACGCTTTGCTGAAATCCATATACACCACATCAACTGCTCTACCCTCGTCTACCTGTTCAGTCACCTTCTCAAAGAACTCGATAAGGTTTGTGAGGCATGACCTACCCTTCACAAAGCCATGCTGACTATCCCTGATCATATTATTCCTATCTAGATGATTATAAATCTTGTCTCTTATAATCCCCTCCAAGACTTTACCCACTACAGACGTGAGGCTCACCGGTCTATAGTTGCCGGGGTTGTCTCTGCTCCCCTTTTTGAACAAAGGGACCACATTTGCTATCCTCCAGTCCTCTGGTACTATTCCTGTAGCCAATGATGACATAAAAATCAAAGCCAAAGGTCCAGCAATCTCTTCCCTGGCCTCCCAGAGAATCCTAGGATAAATCCCATCAGGACCCGGGGACCTATCTATTTTCAGCCTGCCCAGAATTGCCAACACCTCTTCCCTACGTACCTCAATGCCATCTATTCTATTAGCCTGGGTCTCAGCATTCTCCTCCACAACATTATCTTTTTCCTGAGTGAATACTGACGAAAAATATTCATTTAGTATCTCGCCTATCTCTTCAGACTCCACACACAACTTCCCATCCCTGTCCTTGCCTGGTCCTACTCTTACCCTAGTCATTTGCTTATTCCTGACATACCTATAGAAAGCTTTTGGGTTTCCCTCGATCCTACCTGCCAAATACTTCTCATGTCCCCTCCTTGCTCGTCTTAGCTCTCTCTTTAGATCCTTCCTCGCTACCTTGTAACTATCAAGCGCCCCAACTGAAACTTCACACCTCAACTTCACAGAGGCCTCCTTCTTCCTCTTAACAAGAGATTCCACATCTTTGGTAAACCACGGTTCCCTCGCTCGACGCCTTCCTCCCTGCCTGACCGGTACATACTTATCAAGAACACGCAGTAGCTGATCCTTGAACAAGCTCCACTTATCCAGTGTGCCCAACACTTGCAGCCTACTTCTCCACCTTATCCCCCCCAAGTATATATCGTCGATATATACCGCACAATTTCAGCCACATTTCAACGGTTAACTAACAAAGTTGTTTCAGGATTACCCAATTGTGCGGTATACATCGACGATCTGGTAATTTTCAGTCAGACATGGAAAGAACATTTTAAACATCTGATGGAGTTATTCGATCGGTTTCAGGAGGCGGTTTTGGTGGTAAACCTAGCCAAAAGTGAATTTGGAAAAGCCCAAGTCACTTTCCTTGGCCATACAAGCGGACAGTGTCGAATGGTCACATGGGATGTGAAATCAACAGTTAATGAGGAGTTTCCGATACCCTCGAGACAAAGGGAAATAATGCGATTTCTTGGCATGAGTGGATTTGATTGAACATTTGTGCAAAATGTTTGTAGTGTGATTGCTCCACTGATGGACTTGCTGAAGAAATGTCAAAAAGTTCAGTGGACAGCGGACTTTCAACAGGCATTTGACTGCCTGAAAGCTGTGATAACCTATGCTCCTGTGTTGGAGAATTGCAAGGGACTCTGTGATTAGATTGAACTAAAATATCTGACTTTAAGGAGAAATGCCGAGGTGTAGAGAAATGGACGGATGGTGCAGAGACCTTCTTGTTCAAAGAGACTGTCGATCGAGAAGGATTCCAGTTGGAGGGAAAACAAAAAATGGACTATATTATTGTTCCTGTTTGTGTGTGTTGCTTTTTGAAACAAAAATAATATTTACTGTGTGCATTTCTTAAAGGATAGTGAAAAGGTGAAAAATGAAACCATCTTGAAGTTGATGGTTTATTTATTTTTTCTTGGGGGGAGGTGTCATGTGAGAGTACCTTTAAGAAATGGGTGTTTATAAATGGGTGTGTATATAAATATCTGTAGTGAGAGTACCTTCAAGAAATGGGTGTTTATTATTGCAGTGATGTCAGACAGTGGGTGGAGCTGGGCTGTCTGTCAGCTTTTTACTTTCGCTTTAGGCTTTTTGCTGCTGGGTGGGTTTGGTTTCATTCTATTTTTGGAGAAGCTGCAATCACAGCAGGATGTGTGTGAAACTGCAAGCTTATGAATGTCCATTTGCTGATTTCAACATGGTAACTGTTCTCAGTAGTGAAGTTAAACCTGAGGTGCTCCTGATAAAGGTTTTGTTTTTAAGTCGTATGGATGTTAAAAGGAAAGCTAAAAGGATTACTTAGTGTTGTAGTCTTTGGGGGTTGTATTTGAATTGATGGTTGCTAAGATGTTCACTGTATGTTTTAAAAAGGTTAACTTGAGTTCATAGAATAAACATCGTCTTGCTTTAAAAAATACTTGTCCATTTCTGCTGTCCCACACCTGTAGAGTGGGCCGTGCGCTCCCCGTACCACAATCTAGTAAAAGTTGTGGGTCAGGTGAACTCCATGATACGCTTTGGGGCTCTCTAAAGCCTCGCCCTTAACAGGTGTCATGAGAATGCCACTTTAAGAAATGTTTGTCTGCTCAATCGGCTGCCGTGATGTCAGAATGTGGGTGGAGCTGAGCTCTGGCTCTGCTTTTTAGTTTCGCTTCAAGGAAAAGCTTGGGTGTGTCTGCGTGTTTTACCCAAATGACCCCAAAACCATTCAAAGTGGCTGTTGACGCGAGTGATGTGGCCTTGGGTGCGGTGCTACTACAAGACGATGACGAAGGGCCTGAGCGGCCTATTGGTTATTTTTCAAAAAAATTTAATTCTCACCAGAAGATGTATTCCACGATTGAGAAGGAGACTTTGAGTTTGGTGCTGGGCTTTGCAACATTTTCACATTTATGTGACCAGCAATCCGTCTGACACAATTATATATGCTGATCATAATCCGTTGACGTTTTTGGAGCGATTCGGGAATAACAATGCAAGGCTGTTTCGGTGGAGTTTATTGTTACAGCCATTTCATTTTAAAATAGTACATGTGGCAGGACGGGAAAATGTGATAGCCGATGCTTTGTCAAGAATGTGATGACGAGTTACAGGAAGAAGAACTGAAATGAGCTATGTTATTATGCCTGTTTGTGTGTGTGTTATTTTTTTTAAATGAAAAAGTATATTTACTGTGTGCATTCCTTAAAGGAAAGTGAATAGGTGAAAAATGAAACCATAGTTGATGGGGTTTTTTTTCTTGGGGGGAGGTGTCATGGGAATGTCACTTTAAGAAATGTTTGTCCGCTCAAGTGGCTGCAGTGATGTCAGAGTGTGGGTGGCGCTGAGCTCTGGCTCTGCTTTTTAGTTTCGCTTCGAGGAAAGGCTTGGGTGTGTCTTGTGTTTTTTAGTTTTGTTTTAGTGTTGGAGCTGAAGCCAGACAAAGATGTAATTTTGAACTCTCTGCCATCTGCGGGTTCGGGGCAGGCTGTGGGTTCTTCAGGGGGGGCTGTGGGTTCGGGGGGGGGCTGTGAGTTCGGGGGGGGGCTGCGGGTTCGGGGGCTGCGGGTTCGGGGGGGGGCTGTGGGTTCGGGGGGGGGCTGTGGGTTGGGGGGGGGCTGTGGGTTGGGGGGGGCTGTGGGTTGGGGGGGGGCTGTGGGTTGGGGGGGGGGGCTGTGGGTTTGGGGGGGGGGCTGTGGGTTGGGGGGGGCTGTGGGTTGGGGGGGGCTGTGGGTTGGGGGGGGGCTGTGGGTTGGGGGGGGGCTGTGGGTTGGGGGGGGCTGTGGGTTGGGGGGGGGGCTGTGGGTTGGGGGGGGGCTGTGGGTTGGGGGGGGGCTGTGGGTTGGGGGGGGCTGTGGGTTGGGGGGGGCTGTGGGTTGGGGGGGGGCTGTGGGTTGGGGGGGGGGCTGTGGGTTCGGGGGGGGCTGTGGGTTCGGGTCGTCATAACCAGGTCGTCATTGATACACAATGACATCATAAACGGGTTGTCATTGATACATGATGACATCATAACCGGGTTGCCATTGATACATGATGACATCATCACACAGCTCATTATCATATAACAGCGACATCATGACTTCCGGGGCGTTTACATCATCGATGTGGTCATGCGATGACATCGTCACAAGCGCGCCATTGTGACAAGCGATGACCCCTCTCCTTCTGTCATTGTCACAAGGTGCTGATGTCACACGATGCTGGCACATGACATCGTGGTAACGGCCCGGAGTCTGGGGAAGTTTGATTTGAATGTCAGTGTTTCAGCAAATGCTATTCCCGTGTTAGAGTCAGAGAGAACGGACATCAGAACCTCGAGCCTGCTCCCCCATTTCACATCATCATGTTGGGGCTTGACCTCTTCCACACCCACTCACCCTCCATAACCCAGAGCGGGCTGTGGGGGGGGGGGGGGCTCTCCGAGGGACGATATTCCTCCCCATCTCCCCCTCAATCTGAAGCTGGGCTCCTCTTGTTCCAGATTTCACCCCCGAGGAGGAATCACCTGTTTAGCTTCCCCCCCGGTCAATCCCATGGTGGGAGTGGGCTCCAGTATTAGATACAATACGGTACACTTTGTACTCCAAGGGGTTTCTTGACCTGGTGGGGTCGAAGGTCAGACAGCACATGTGAGTGTAGATCAGCGTTTTTCAAATTATTTCCCCCGGTACCCACGTTTATGAACCCGCCGACCTTCGCGACCCATTCCGGCCGACCTTCGCGACCCACACCGGCCGACCTTCGCGACCCACTCCGGCCGACCTTCGCGACCCATTCCGGCCGACCTTCGCGACCCACAGCAGCCGACCTTCGCGACCCACAGCGGCCGACCTTCGCGACCCACTCCGGCCGACCTTCGCGACCCACTCCGGCCGACCTTCGCGACCCACTCCGGCCGACCTTCGCGACCCACTCCGGCCGACCTTCGCGACCCACTCCGGCCGACCTTCGCGACCCACTCCGGCCGACCTTCGCGACCCACTCCGGCCGACCTTCGCGACCCACTCCGGCCGACCTTCGCGACCCACACCGGCCGACCTTCGCGACCCACTCCGGCCGACCTTCGCGACCCACACCGGCCGACCTTCGCGACCCACTCCGGCCGACCTTCGCGACCCACTCCGGCCGACCTTCGCGACCCACTCCGGCCGACCTTCGCGACCCACTCCGGCCGACCTTCGCGACCGACACCGGCCGACCTTCGCGACCCACTCCGGCCGACCTTCGCGACCCACTCCGGCCGACCTTCGCGACCGACACCGGCCGACCTTCGCGACCCACACCGGCCGACCTTCGCGACCCACTCCTGCCGACCTTCGCGACCGACACCGGCCGACCTTCGCGACCCACAGCGGCCGACCTTCGCGACCCACTCCGGCCGACCTTCGCGACCGACACCGGCCGACCTTCGCGACCCACTCCGGCCGACCTTCGCGACCCACTCCTGCCGACCTTCGCGACCGACACCGGCCGACCTTCACGACCCACTCCTGCCGACCTTCGCGACCCACTCCGGCCGACCTTCGCGACCCACAGCGGCCGACCTTCGCGACCCACTCCGGCCGACCTCCGCGACCCACTCCGGCCGACCTTCGCGACCCTCTCCAGCCGACCTTCGCGACCCACTCCGGCCGACCTTCACGACCCACTCCGGCCGACCTTCGCGACCCACTCCGGCCGACCTTCGCGACCCACAGCGGCCGACCTTCGCGACCCACACCGGCCGACCTTCGCGACCAATTCCGGCCGACCTTCGCGACCCACTCCGGCCGACCTTCGCGACCCACTCCAGCCGACCTTCGCGACCCACAGCGTCCGACCTTCGCGACCCACTCCGGCCGACCTTCGCGACCCACTCCGGCCGACCTTCGCGACCCACTCCGGCCGACCTTCGCGACCCACAGCGTCCGACCTTCGCGACCCACTCCGGCCGACCTTCGCGACCCACAGCGTCCGACCTTCGCGACCCACTCCGGCCGACCTTCGCGACCCACACCGGCCGACCTTCGCGACCCACTCCAGCCGACCTTCGCGACCCACTCCGGCCGACCTTCGCGACCCACTCCGGCCGACCTTCGCGACCCACAGCGTCCGACCTTCGCGACCCACTCCAGCCGACCTTCGCGACCCACAGCGTCCGACCTTCGCGACCCACTCCGGCCGACCTTCGCGACCCACACCGGCCGACCTTCGCGACCCACAGCGGCTGACCTTCGCGACCCACTCCGGCCGACCTTCGCGACCCACAGCGTCCGACCTTCGCGACCCACTCCGGCCGACCTTCGCGACCCACACCGGCCGACCTTCGCGACCCACTCCAGCCGACCTTCGCGACCCACAGCGTCCGACCTTCGCGACCCACTCCAGCCGACCTTCGCGACCCACAGCGTCCGACCTTCGCGACCCACACCGGCCGACCTGCGCGACCCACTCCGGCCGACCTTCGCGACCCACACCGGCCGACCTTCGCGACCCACAGCGGCTGACCTTCGCGACCCACTCCGGCCGACCTTTGCGACCCACAGCGGCCGATCTTTGCGACCCACACCGGCCGACCTTCGCGACCCACAGCGGCTGACCTTCGTGACCCACAGCGGCCGATCTTTGCGACCCACAGCGGCCGATCTTTGCGACCCACTCCGGCCGACCTTCGCGACCCACTCCGGCCGACCTTCGCGACCCACACCGGCCGACCTTTGCGACCCACAGCGGCCGACCTTTGCGACCCACACCGGCCGACCTTTGCGACCCACAGCGGCCGATCTTTGCGACCCACAGCGGCCGATCTTTGCGACCCACTCCGGCCGACCTTCGCGACCCACACCGGCCGACCTTCGCGACACACTCCGGCCGACCTTTGCGACCCACAGCGGCCGTCTTTGCGACCCACAGCGGCCGATCTTTGCGACCCACTCCGGCCGACCTTCGCGACCCACAGCGGCCGACCTTCGCGACCCACTCCGGCCGACCTTCGCGACCCACTCCGGCCGGCCTTCGCGACCCACTCCGGCCGACCTTCGCGACCCACTCCGGCCGACCTTCGCGACCCACTCCGGCCGACCTTCGCGACCCACTCCGGCCGACCTTCGCGACCCACACCGGCCGACCTTCGCGACCCACTCCGGCCGACCTTCGCGACCCACAGCGGCTGACCTTCGCGACCCACACCGGCCGACCTTCGCGACCCACTCCGGCCGACCTTCGCGACCCACAGCGGCTGACCTTCGAGACCCACTCCAGCCGACCTTCGCGACCCACTCCAGCCGACCTTCGCGACCCACTCCGGCCGACCTTCGCGACCCACTCCGGCCGACCTTCGCGACCCACACCGGCCGACCTTCGCGACCCACTCCGGCCGACCTTCGCGACCCACACCGGCCGACCTTCGCGACCCACACCGGCCGACCTTCGCGACCCACTCCGGCCGACCTTCGCGACCCACTCCAGCCGACCTTCGCGACCCACTCCGGCCGACCTTCGAGACCCACTCCGGCCGACCTTCGCGACCCACACCGGCCGACCTTCGCGACCCACACCGGCCGACCTTCGAGACCCACTCCGGCCGACCTTCGCGACCCTCTCCGGCCGACCTTCGCGACCCACTCCGGCCGACCTTCGCGACCCACACCGGCCGACCTTCGCGACCCACACCGGCCGACCTTCGCGACCCACTCCGGCCGACCTTCGCGACCCACTCCGGCCGACCTTCGCGACCCACAGCGGCCGACCTTCGAGACCCACTCCGGCCGACCTTCGAGACCCACACCGGCCGACCTTCGCGACCCACTCCGGCCGACCTTCGCGACCCACAGCGGCCGATCTTTGCGACCCACAGCGGCTGACCTTCGCGACCCACACCGGCCGACCTTCGCGACCCACTCCGGCCGACCTTCGCGACCCACTCCGGCCGACCTTCGCGACCCACTCCGGCCGACCTTCGCGACCCACTCCGGCCGACCTTCGCGACCCACTCCGGCCGACCTTCGGGACCCACAGCGGCCGACCTTTGCGACCCACTCCGGCCGACCTTCGCGACCCACTCCGGCCGACCTTCGCGACCCACTCCGGCCGACCTTCGCGACCCACTCCGGCCGACCTTCGCGACCCACTCCGGCCGACCTTCGCGACCCACTCCGGCCGACCTTCGCGACCCACTCTGGCCGACCTTCGCGACCCACTCCTGCCGACCTTCGCGACCCACTCCGGCCGACCTTCGCGACCCACTCCGGCCGACCTTCGCGACCCACTCCGGCCGACCTTCGCGACCCACTCCTGCCGACCTTCGCGTCCGACACCGGCCGACCTTCACGACCCACAGCGGCCGACCTTCGCGACCCAATTTAGCACAATTGTCCCTTTGTGTCCAAAGATGTGCAGGTTAGGTGGATTGGCCGTGCTAAATTGTCCCTCAGTGTCCAAAGATGTGCAGGTTAGGTGGATTGGCCGTGCTAGATTGTCCCTCAGTGTCCAAAGATGTGCAGGTTAGGTGGATTGGCCGTGCTAAATTGTCCCTCAGTGTCCAAAGATGTGCAGGTTAGGTGGATTGGCCGTGCTAGATTGTCCCTCAGTGTCCAAAGATGTGCAGGTTAGGTGGATTGGCCGTGCTAAATTGCCCCTTAATTGGAAAAATTGAATTGGGTCCTCAAAATAATTTCTTGCCACCATTAGAGAATCCAGTGGAAAGATTATGAAGAATAACACGAGGTCCAGACATGAGTAAAAAAAAGACTGATCGAAACAGGATAAGAGACTCTGATTTGGCCAAATTCACAGCCTGTTCTGTTCTAACTGAAACTTGTCTGAAGTGACAATAGGGTGTTTGTGGCAGGGCTCCGGTGGTAGATACGATGCGGTATAATTTGTACTTCATGGAGTCACCTGACCAAGGTCAGATAGCCCCATGTAAAGTGTAGATTGTATGTAGCGAGGTTGCGGATGCCTTGCAGTTGCGTGTTCATGTGCTGAAAATGCGTCACCAATAAAGTTAGCTTGCAGCAGTGGTCACCCTGAATCATAAAACAGGACAAAACGCCACCTCAGAATCTCAAAAAGCTTCAATCGGATCATCCCTCATTCTAATAAACGGCAAAGAATGCTGCCTGAAGTGACTATTGACGAGCCACGTTATTTAAAGCAGGGGGATAATGACATTGCGTTTAGTTCCGTCCCACAATTTGAAAAGTCACAATTTGCAAGTGGGGAGTTGGGGCCAGCTATTGAGACACCTCCCCCACCCCCGACCACGACCATGCTGTCACCAACATCAACCAATAAACAGATGCCTCATCAATGTGACTTTGGTGGTTCTGCGGGCGATCTGATGCTTATTGATTACTGTGTTGGTCAACACGTCATTGCAGGGGGCAGCACGGTGGCGCAGTGGGTTAGCATTGTTGCCTCACGACGCCGAGATCCCGGTTTCGAATCCCGGCCCTGGGTCACTGTCCGTGTGGAGTTTGCACATTCTCCCCGTGTCTGCGTGGGTTTCGCCCCCACAACCCAAAGGTGTGCAGGGTAGGTGGATTGGCCAACGCTAAATTGCCCCTTAATTGGAAAAAATAATTGGGTACGCTAAATTTAAAAATAAAAATAAAAAACACATCACTGCTGGCTCGTGAGGCCAGCAGCATGGCAGAAGTTGGCACGGTGGGTTAGCACTGCTGCCTCACAGCGCCAGGGACCCGGGTTCAATTCCGGCCTTCGTGTGTGACCGTCTGTGTGTGTGGAGTTTGCATCTTCTCCCCC